>NC_056699.1:17015288-17142788 GCF_018831695.1 Puntigrus tetrazona
GCTTTTCTTGCAATTGTGAATTTAAAGCATTTCACAACTCTAAAGTCTGAATTGCAAGATGTAAACTCACAATTCCATTAATAGACGTCTGAATTGTGATAATAAAAAAAAAAAAGGTCACGATTACTATTACTTTTTTAATGTGATGGACACAAGCTTGCATGGTGACCAAAGGCCATGAATGTTGGAATTTTCGATGACTGGCATCAGCTACCATTCACGTCCAACCCCCATCCACTGAAGAGCAATTTCAATCAAGGTTCCAATTGAATTTTTGCATAGAGGACCCAGTTTTTCTATTGTACATTCTATAAAGTAATGACTCATTCAGTTTAGGTACTGTAGTGTCTTGCCAAGAACGAACATATTTCACACTGTAAAATGGGTTTCAGCTGAAGGTAAACTGAAACTAAAAACAGAAAAGAAAAACAACCTGTTTTTTATATTGTCTATTATACGCAGGTAGATCTGAGACGTGACAAGAAGTATGGTTTTTATAAAGTCATCAACTGTTAGAACTTTGTCCGTCTGTGCTCTGTGATTGACTCTATGTTTCCGTGGGATAGAAAACAAGTGCTAATGTTTTGACCGAATGACTCAATTTTGAATCGAGCTTGCTGTGTTTTGATAGAAATAGTACTGTATATGTATAAAAAAGACTTCAGAGAGATGGAGAGTTCAACATCACACAATTAGCTAAACGGTTTAGAAATAAGTACTTTAAGTATTGGTAAACGCTTGGTAGCAACTGAAAAAAGAGTACTGTAAAACAGTGAGCGTTAGTGTGAGGCGCTGATGAGTTAGTGCTCTATTTTGATTGGTTGCGTTTGAAAACGGGAATCAAGATACTTAGAAAACCGTGCATTGTGTGCAGCTGGAAACTGATCCAAAGGGTTAATCAATTAGTTTATGGTTTCGATTTGGTTCTAGTTTGTGGTTCTAGTGTTTGAATGTCGAGTTTCAGAAATTGTGGAAAACAAAAAGTTAAGTAAGTAGTCTGCTATACCGTTATAAAGATTATAACATTCATTTACATTACAAGCTTCTCATTACATTCTTCATTTTATCTTACATTTTGGAAATATATCTAGATTTCATATATGACCTCATTCTACTGTCATATCGCTAACGAATTATAAGAGCTATAAAAAAAGAAAAGAAAATACATGCAAACTTTTTGTTTTCTTTTTTGTCTAAAGGTTCAGTAAACTGTTCAATAAAACAAGAATCAGACTTTGCACTGTGAATATGCTAAAACCTTGGAGGAATGGAAAGAAAATTGAGAGTGGATAATACACGTGTCTGCAGAGCTCTGTCTTGGCTTTTAAAAATAGACAGACAAACCTTTTTCACAAAGATAAATAAATAAATAAAAAACGTTGGGTTCAGTGAAGGTACAAAAGTACTATCTGTTCCATCACAGAACATTCTGTAAAGCAGGAAAACAATCCGTCTAGCACCTTTGAATAAATTGGTTTGAATTAAGAACTGGGTCGAAGACTCATCGCTTGTGTTAAAACTCGAAAAGTTTAAACAGGTAACAGGAAGTCTTTGGTAAATAAACGCTCGCTGTCTCCAAAGACCGTCCCTCAGGTTGTTAGTCGTATAGCGATTTGAAGGAACAAAAACACAAGGAAAGTTCTTCCATGGTCTCTTAGGAAGCTGAGCACCATTGATGTTGTTCCATTCTTGACCTCGCAGCTTCCAGATCCGGCGTGGGAGCACTCGCAGGGACCCAGACAAAACGGAACTATCACAGGGATAAATTAGCGATGTCCCATGTGGCGCGGGACAAAAAGAGTGGCATTTTTACAGAGACCCTTTGTTCTGCGGAAAGTCAAGAGAAGCCGTGTGGATCCACTCTCCTTCATTTCCCCCGTCAGAATACAAGTGCATGCTGCGAACAAGGGATGCGGAGGAGGGGAGGGAGATTAGAGACTCTCCACGCTGATTCTCTCTTCTCCCAGCAGGAGCAGCTATCGAATCACAGGCCACGAACAGAATGGTTTTTAATGAGCCATCAGACATATTAAGGCTGATAAAAAAAGAGCCATATCCTCTAATTTCCCTTCATTAATTAGACGGAAGCCAGACTCATCAAAGGCAGCCGGGGAGCCTCCTCATGGTGGGAACGGTGAAATGGGGGAAGAGAGGATATTTGGTTTCAGGGAGCTTTAAAATTCCCCCTGGGACATCTTCTGTCCCCCACCGCCACCCCCCCTCCCCTGCTCGAGGAGAGAGAGAGAGAGAGAGAGATGTGAGGAGGAAGAGAGAAACGGAACAAAGCTATGGACAGACAGACAGGTTGCTCGAGAAAGAAGGCCAGAATGCTTGAGGGTGGATGTTATAGCATTCGGTTATATCTCCAGGAATTATTCTTAAAAATAGTATTTCCTCTGAGGTTATATAATGCATCAAATAAAGAGGCCAACATTCTTATAAAAACTGGAAAAGGACTTTATAATTCTGTGTGCAAAGCCTATAGGTGCTTTTTTTTTACTTTATTATTTATTTCTGACATTGCTGTATGTTATAATATAGAATACTGTAGTAGCAGATGCACTTTTTTTTATTTTGAAACAGGTGACACACTTTTTAACAGGCACGCCAGGTTCCCATGCTCTCATAAGACTGAAGAAATAGGGCATTGTTGTTTTGTGTTATCTACTGTGGCAAGTGTGTACTAAGTGTGAGTGTTTCTTGATGTAGAAGCAGGACATCACGAGACTGAGGCCCTTCTGTGAGTGTGAATAGCTTCTGGCATGTCTTTAAGGAAAACACGGGTTATGACACGAGTGTCCATGGTGGAAGAAAAAATGAAAAGGTCCTTTAAACATTTAACATTTGCCGTGCTCTTTGTATTCAGTGGTTCTGAAAAACTTTAGTTTCGAGAAATGTTTAAATGTATTGACCTTGACACATGGTGTATCTATATATTGATTATATATATATATATATATATATATATATATATATAATGGAAAACTGCACACGGACCAAAATAAATGTTGATGATGATTATGTGCTTAGTAATGCAAGATGGTTTCTTTTTGAGTTTTTTTTTCTTTGTTTTATCATTAAATAATGAATAAAATATTATGCCTACTATTTCGCTTTTCTTTTCAGATTTTTTGTTATTTTAATGAGCCATTTTATTCATTACGAGGACAGCCGTGAATACATATTACAAAGTAATGAATGAATAAATAAATAAATAAATAGAAGAAAATATGATGGCTGGGACTCGCAATAATAGCTAATGGCAGAAGTTACCGCTAAAGCAGTTCTTTACTGGAGGAGGTATGTTGGGATGTAGATGATGAGGCACTTACGGCTCCGGAAAAAATGTTTTTGGCACATTTCTTCCTCACAACTGCAGATATGAAAGTCAGCTAAACTGAAAAGACCACAAGCAGACCGCTAAGGCTATGACTCAAGGCGATCGAAGATTTGACAAGAAAACATTCACTTAGAATGAGGCAAAAGAAAAATCTGCTATAGTGCAACTCTGCCTCAGGTCAGATGTCTTTACTGTTTGGAGACCGAGTAACAATAGAGTCCGTCCTCCTCAATATCTTCCTCTTCCAAAAAAAAAAAAAAAAATGTCATTTCTTCCTCAGTACAGAACCATTTCCCTTCAAACCCACTCCAGCTGTGCGAATATATGTCCTCCTGAACTTTTTGTGGAAATGGAACTGAACCGACACGCACCAACAGACTTCTGTTGCATCTGCATGAATTAGAGCTTTCATTTGTCAGGCAGGTAAAACACAGGCAGAAGAGAGCATGGAGACGCTGCAAGAGACGGGCCTTGTTGACTTGCTGAAATATGTTGCCAACCTTTCCTCATGAATTCTAAATCAGCATGAATTAATTCATGTCCAAAGCAAACTACAAATAGAAATTCCTCAGCAGGAGTAAGAGCTTTCTCAGTCCCTGTACAGGAGGTATTTTTCAATGTCGATTCACCTCTGCAGGCCATGCAGGAGCACGGCTTTCGCATTAAGAAGTAAATATTGTTGTACCGCTATATTTAGGCCAATAGAAAGAGTATCGCAGGGTCTGTACATATTTAACATAGGTTCAGCTTTCCTCTGTCTATTTTAATCACGATCAGTTGGACGTAAATGGCATACATTAAAATATCTTACAAACCATCTGGGGGCTTGATTGTAACATATGCTAAAGCTGGCCTTTAGGTGCACATACCATATGTACCTGAACAATACTGAGTCAAACACCACTTACAGACTAAAGAAGTATTAATAAATAAAGCATTAATTTATTAAGATTTTTAGATTCTCATTTTGATGGCTAAATTATATATATATATATATATATATATATATATATATATATATATATATATATATATATATATATATATAGTCCTAAACACCTCATATTCCATTAGAAGGATTCCATGAGAGATATTAATAATAATTCAGACCTCCATATTCTGATAGAAAGCGAATCCGTGACTTTATTAGCCCTTGAGTATTTGCCTTTTCTGTTAAGCACGATTTGTGAAATATTCTCTGAAATATTCTAAAGTTCAGTGGTAAAATTTGTCACCCAGCTTCCATGATATTTATTACATCACATCAAGTGATACTGTATAATAACGCTATCACATATAATTATGCTCGTGTGTGTGCTCCTCCAGGTATTATTAAGTCTAACATTCTCTGCATTAGTCCCACCTATTACAGAAACCCTGCACGGCACTCAGTTACATGCAAATGGATAGTGTTTTTATTCCCATTAAATTTTAGATATCGTTTTGATGTGATGATTGGGTCTCTTTGGGCATAATCACGGAGGAAGTGACAAACAACATTAAGCAATTAAAATTCAAAGAGAACTGCAGAAAGACCAAAAGAAACACTGGTACAAGCTGTTCGGTGGCAAAAAGAGGATAAGAAAAAGACGGCATTTGGGGAAGCTACTTTGAAAATGTATAAGCTAATCATATTTTAGTAGTATTTAAGTAGACTAGTTGAACTTCAGCTCATTTTTTTAGAACAGCCAATCATGTTTAGCCTATTTACACCACCACTGCCAACTATCGTTTATAATAAAGTGTATATTGAAGTGTAGAGTGAATAGTTCTTTGGTGTATGGTACCATATAGACCCCGACCACCGGCTTTTAGTGATTTCATGGCCAGGTATTGCATCAAAAGAAAATATAGCAAATATTATAACCACTGACTTTGTGATATGCCTGATATTTCATGTGCTTTGAATCTACTGTCAATAGGATCAATTAAATAGTAAGAACATTGGCTTTGACAAGTCCTATTTTAACAGCTTGTTTGCATCTGTGTGCAGACTTCAGACGGATCTCAGGGTCAGGAACAAGTGGATATTTTATTTGTAATTGTGTCCTAGAATGTGTTGTGGGATTATATGTTCGTTCAGAGCATTTGACTCCAGATTGTTTTGCAAATGAGTCACAGTATAATAAAGTTGAAGGTTAAAGCCGACAAATGTAGGCTATACACTAAATCGCATCTTATTTTATATACGTTTAGTGACATAAAATGGTATGATAATTTGCATAATTAGCAAAGCTCAATCAGGGTGACTAGGTGTCAAAATACATTTTTTACTAAAACATAAACAGCACAGTTTATTTATTGACTCTGTTCCACTCTGTTAGGCTTTAAATGTTAATTAAACTACTAAGGGCGTGATTATAGTAAGGGCGGTTATATTTCTTACGGGTTCATCCAATCACAGTGCACTAGGTCAGCTGGCCAATCAGACTGTGCTTGTGGGAAAGTAAAAAAAGAAAAAAACTAAGCGTTTTTTGAGAGGTGGGGCATAGATGAGCTACAGTAATGTTTAGTATTTGAAAAATAATTTTTTTTTTTTACATTAAAGCATATCAGCATATTCTGTTACACCAAATACACCACACAATGATTTTTAAAATTGCATCATATGACCCCTTTATCGTTTGGTCATGCTACAAAAATGTCTTGTTACTGGAAACACACATATTTCCACTTCTGTGGAAATATTGTATCTGAATATAGTGTAGCAACATAAATCCAACAAGAAGGTTCATTAATCAAAGCATACAGCTATTAAAACAGAACAAGGGACGTGGTTGTGGTTGTGAACATTTTTAGTGTGAAGAACCCACTGATTAATTGCAAGTCTGCAAGTCACAGAGGCATAAAGTGCCTTTTTTCAAAGTTGTTTGTTCATAATGGATTTTGTGAATTAGTCCTTTTGGTGAAATACTTTTTTATTATTGCTTTTAGAAGGAAAATGCTCTAATGACACTTAGTGAGGGCCTGAACTATTCAGTACCACATTGTTGTTTTTTTCATTTTCCTCTGGTGAGAAATTTTTGTGTAATTGCTTGTGGCACTAAAATCCTGTCAAAATCTTGAAATTATGTTGCTTTGATAGAGCACAGTGAGAGAGCTTTGGGCTAATTGAAATGACTAATTGTTGCAATGACCTGGCAGGCCTTTCATGTTTTATATGGGTGCATAGCCACGAGACTGTCAAACCAGACTAAGAGACAGTGATGACTGAGAGAGTGAACAAGAAATAGGCACAGAGGGACAGGAAGTTAGTGATTAGCAGGGAAAAGTGGTCTTTTATGTTCCTGGGTTGTAGAACTTTCAACTTTCAAAAACTCTATGGACTATGTCAGCCAAAAAAAAAACTGTCCCTGGTTATATATAATTGAAAACCTTCCTCTATTCGATGCAATGCAAGCATGTATTTTTGTTTGAAGCAACCTGCTTAGAAGTGCTTGTGATAAATGATGTCCGTAAAAAGTTTCAGGTTTAACTTTATCTGATCTGTCAAGCTGTACAATGAGCCACTCATATCAGACATTAATATTAGATTGGTATTTTTGTTTATCCTAAAGTGGTGTGTGTTGATGGTCAATGCACAATTACTGTAATACAAAAATTAATTCAAAATTTAGACTGAAACTGCATATACTTCTTATAAAAGCACTGTGATAAAATTAAATTATATTATATTTAATGATTTCTTTTTTCTCCTCACAATGGCAATGAGTAGGTAAACAAAAAATATACCCTCTTTAAATCATTACCCTTGCGACAAACTCATAAAATAACACACTGTTAACCTTATGAATCGATTATAAATTATAGCACTGATTTGCGTTTATATGGGAAAAAACGAAAAAAATCTGATTGGCTGAGAGGAGAGTGATATTCTAATGATTAAGCCATTTGTCTGTTTGTATTTCTCACAGTGCCCAAAATAATATTATAATATAATTTTATAAATAATGCTTTTTTGGGTCACAGAATGTAATATATATATATATATATATATATATATATATATATATATATATATATATATATATATAGTCCTGTGGAAGTCTCAGGATCATAAAATGATGCAATGATAGGATGTCCTACGCACCTATCAGACTATGTATTTGAGAACTTAAGATTTAAAACATTTACTAAAAATAAATAGTTGATTGTTAGATAATGTTTACCCAAAAACAAGGGTTATTGACAGTTTAAAATGATATGTCAGGCATGTTGAATAAATGTTGACAACTTATAAAGATCTTTCCACTGTAATGAACACTATTCATCTGAGGATTCAAACAACACATGCAGTTCGTTGTTTAAAGACCTAAGCAAATCAAACTAATATTTAACAAACCCATTTAAATTCCTTTAAAGACATGAATAAATACACACATCAAAAGTTATGTTATCGCCAGCAGCCTATTTGCACAGCTATTTGCAGTCACCGAGTCCGATGGGGAGTAATCGCTACCCACTGTGTTATAGCAAACATCTCCCCACGTTCCTGTTCACACAGATTTTCATCCATATGCGCAAATCAATGGCTTCCTTGTGCTGTTCTGAAACATGGCATGAATACTATAGCTGCCATGCATGATTTGCTTTTATGAAGCTACAGACATGTACGTGACTTAGTAAGTGCATTTATTATCTAGTGAGTCTGCTTGCAGCATCGCACCACATGTGGCCTGTTAGGTCAGGCAAGGCGACGTGCTCCACAGAGAGAGGATCAGATCCTGCAGGCTCGGGAAGCATCAAAGCCTCGGCTGGTCGACCCTAGAGTTTCCCTCTGAGCCCCTGAGCCAGAGATAAGACAGACTTCATAACAACAGCAAATCATGAGTCTTGGATAGAGGATAGAGGATGGTGAAAGTACTAAAAATATGCTGGTTTATGAAAACTCAAAGACTTAAGAGCATGAACTGGAGAAGGGGGCAAATGGATTGATCTATGATGCACCAAGATTCATTTTCTGATTATGGATTATGAGAAGGGATGAAATTCTCATTGATTATTGGGAAATTAAAGCTAAAGCCCAATTTCTATGTGATAAGCATGTATGTATTCAGATAACATACTGATTTGGGCTGAGAAGTTGCCATTATTTTTTTTTCTTTTTTGTTAATTTAATACACATACTTTTACCAGAATCTGAATGCAGAGGTTTTCATCAGTCTGCTGGGAAATAAAGTGGTGATAAACATGCTGCTACACTGATTTGCTGAATGTGAGTAAAGAACAAGAATATTTTCCAGTAATTAATTCAGCATTGTTCAGAAATTGAACCCGATTTTACAAAGTGTGACATGGATCAACATCTTTGTTGACCCTGGAACAGCAATGTCCAATCTATCTATCTATCTATCTATCTATCTATCTATCTATCTATCTATCTATCTATCTATCTATCTATCTATCTATCTATCTATCTATCTATCTATCTATCTATCTATCTATCTATCTATCATCTTAATTATAATAAAGCATTTCATTTTAGAGTATGAAATGTTAGAGTTTAGTGGAATGTAATATATGTATAGCAGGTCTCCAACCTTTTTTCATGTGGGAGCTACTTTTTAAAAGTGAAAGCAGCTAGAAAAAAAAGCATAATATACAATACTTATCTTATATAAGTTCCTAAATGCATCAGTCCAAACTGTTATAAACAGTGTTGTTAAAACATTATGGAAATATTAAAAAGGTATTCATACACACACTGAAATAATTGTTTATTTAATAATTTAAAGTTTTTGACTAAAGCCAACAAACAAAATTACCATGACTACGCACTTTTTGCTTGCATAAACAGTGAATTAAAACATAAGAAAATCATGGCCAGATTTTAACTAACAAAAAATATTCAGAACATATTATCTACTGACATGTACTACAAGTTCAAATAAAGTTTTCAAAATAAAATTATAACATATCAGCCTTGAAATATTTATGAGGATGAGTCAGAATGATATATTTATTTGCATCTGCTTTTGCATAAGCTAATGTGTATTTTAACAATTCCAAAACTTCTAATAACAAGGTAGGCTATTTTCCATTGACCAGTTAAGATTTACAACAAACATTTGGTCTAATTGTTATATTGGTCAGAACAAAAATACGGCAGATGGAATTATATGAATATGAAAAACATTGGTTAAGTAACCATAGTTTTCTGTCTGTCAGTCACTACGAGTTATGTCGTCACTGGGATCTTGCTTGGAGCCCTGATTAACTCTGATTAAGAGAAGATACCAATGAAATTTGGCAAGTGGTTAACTATTCCTGAGCCCCCCTTCCCGTCACATGGGTATAAATAGGCGACAGGTGTAACCACTCGTCAGATTTTGCTTCAGAGCCCAGTGCTGCATGTTGGCTGTACTGGCACTTTCGCTAGCAGAGAAAGCTGGAAAAGGAACTGTTTGTGTGGCAGTAAGACACAGTCAGCTGCATCCCTGCTCTTGGGTGTGGTCATTACCTGTCTTGCACCTACGACCATGAGCGCCATATTGGAATCCAGGGGGAAGATCAGATGTCGATCACAGCATCTCACAGGCTCTCATCAGCTGAGGATAAATACTTGAAGGGGCTTTTCTTTCTTCCCAGAAGTGCATGAGGAACAAAGTCGTGGACGGCCCCTTTCTTGGTCAGAAACCGCTTGTTAATAGTCTGTGATGGGGGAAACGTCCAACCCTGACACAGCTTGCCCATTGTATGTGGCCCCCAAGCCAGGGGTGAAGGCATCCTTGTAAACCACAGCATGTCTGAAGACCTGTTCTAGGTGTACTATAGCCCTGAGAAATGCAAGGTCTGACCATGGGGTGAGGGTTTGGAGACAGGTCAGTGCCACTTGGACCCTCTGTCATACCGCCAACACCAAGAGCTACAAAGAGTGTGCTGAACTCATTCAGTCTTCTCCTTTTTGGTAGAGTAGTCAGGAGCTGATATGACTCTGAGTGACCAATGTAACTTGGAGTGACCAACTGAAAGGAAAGCACTGAAAGGTAAGTTTAGCAGAAGAGGGTAAATTTAAACTGTAGAAAAGAGCTGTTTTCATGGTAACCTCTGCAAACAAAGCTGCACTTTGTTTCGAAAGGCCAGTTTACACTGTACAGACAACCAACAAACAAGTTGGCTGAAGTTGTCATGTTCACACTGCACCAACAGACACTGACTAACCAAATATGGGCTTAATGATAAAAATACAGAATGGGATCATTAAAATAATCTCATGGCCAATATGTCAATATGACCTACCTCCATTTAAGTCATGAGCTACTGGTGGAGATCACTACTGTATAGTATATTAGCCTGTGTTTGGCATGTTTTGCATGATTATGAAAGCCGTCATATTAACCCTCCTCTTTCCCAGCACCACCTGTAGAGGTCTACTAGGGGGGTGCTGCATTTCCTGCAGCAGCCATCCTTTGTTATTTTTGACTAAACACATAATTATAAGTAAACAAATAATTATATTTGCTCTTCAGCAGCTGCAGCATAGCAGCAAACAGATTTCATCTGTCAAAATTTTGCTGTCATGGCAGATTTTTTATATTTTAAAATATATTTAAAAAGTCCTGTCTATTAGGGGATAACTAGAAATAAAGTGAAGTAGTAGTAGAAGTAAGAAGTTTGGCTCTGTCTTATACTGATACCACCCTTGGTGTTTAGGTCGAGGCTTGTGTCTGATTCTATGATCTCCTGCTGTTTAATGTCCTCAGTTGCCCTGTTTTCTTTCTTCATCTGCAGAAAACGGGAACAGTCAGAGGATGGAGGCTTCCTAATTGATGCATTGCTCAACTACCCCTTGCAAAAAAAGAAAAGAAAGACGAAGAAAGATATAAAGTTGAAAAAAATATATTGAGACACGCCCCATTATAACACTGTTCTTACAGAGCATATCCACACCATGTTACATAAGAGCTCAGAATGTCAGAATGTGCTGCTTTGTGCCAATGGCTAAACAGAAGCAATGCTGATCTGACCACCATGTCATGCACAGGAATAGCCAGAGGTTTTAGTCTATATTATAATTTATGTAATGCCAAGTCAGCCTTACTCAAGAGAAGTGCTGAGTTTTTCGAAACAAGAAGAAGAAGTGATTTGGGCTCATCAAAACCTTTCAGTGAGCAGTTCTTAAAAAGATCATATACTCTAAAAGTTCTTAAAAAGAACATATAATCTAAAAAACATTTCCATTGTAAAAAAACCGTCTGTGTAAAGAAAAGGTTCATTGAATGTTGAAAAGTTGATGTCCAATAATGACTCTTTGATTTATGAATCCAATCAGTACAAGCCAGACTAAAACCTTGGCAGACCAAAGCATTCTCTGATCTCTCTGAAGAACAAACATCTCACATTTCAGATCAAAATGACCAACTTTACAACACTTAAATTTGAGATGTCTCATTGCATCCCTTTTGCGATTTCTCAGCTTAAACTCATTCTGCCTACTGTGCAACTCACATTTCTGGTTGCGGAAAAGATTGAAGGCCAAAAATAACTCGAGGACATGTTCTTGCAAAGGCTGGCGCATTTTAACAGCCTCAGCAAAAAGATTGCATGTGATTCTGTGTCCGTATGATTGCTAGCCCACTCAACAACCATATAAATCTGTAAATTCCTCTGTCAACTGTCACCGATCAAATAATGAGCTCCTAAGCAACCCTGTCACATTACAATTCTAAAGAGCGGTAAAAGCATCACTACAGCTGCCTGACATCCATTCTCAAAAATCATTCCTTTTTCTTCTATCTATTCCACTTCGGGTCATAGATACGGGAGTTTTGTTACGACTTTAGTAGTGGAATGATTTGCAGATGAATGCAGTGCAGTCTGAATACTGTATACTTCTCTAAAGGTCAGCAGGATTATGAGAGAATGGGAGCAGCGTCTCTCTGAGAGTCATATCATGCTGTCTGTTCCTCTGGGTAGAGCTTGTCCTTTCAAGCTGATTTAGGAACGGCTTCCCCTGAGTAAATCTTACCTTCATGGTGAGAGGAGAACAAGTACAACAGATTTTGGATCATGCGTGAATAGGAAACTTCAACTGACTCTTTTCATGTGCAGTCAGAGCACCAACCTGACTCTCAAAATAAATAGCCTTCACAATGGAATGACAGCTGGGATAAAGAACACTGAAGTCTATACAAGCCACTGAATATGCAGGCTTTTTTTGTCTGCTTGCATGTATGCATGCATAAAAATTATTTTGAATGAGATGCGTGTGCTAGTTTTATATATATAAAAAGTGGCTGACTGGTCTTTTTGTAATGCTGCGCAAGTGCTCACGTAAAAATGAAGCTAGAGCTGTAGAATGTACACATTAAAATGCTGACATTTGTGGCCCACAAACTCATCCCCATGTGCAGAGGTTTGTTAAGATACGTTTCCTCTGGGAATTCTCAGAGTGTAAAACAGAAAGCCCATTGGTGTTCATTAAGCCTGACAGAGAATAGCTCTGCTTGATGCTCCCTGCTGGATTATCAAATTGCATATGCAACATTGGAATAAGGAAGAATAGGGTGGCTCCAGTTGAATTTAGCTCTTTTTTTTTTTTATTAATAATTGTTTCGGCACCATTTGCTAAGGATCAGTCTCGATGAGCCCTGTGCTTGAACATGGCATAATAAGCACCGCTTAGCTCAGCGTGTCGCCCTTTACAGCAGGCCTGCTTGTACAGCGCTAGCCTGTGCTTTTAGCATTAGCATTGTATAATGTGAGTCTGAATTCAGATCAGGGAGGTCAAGGAGAACTGTAGTGTTAAGTAGACCATACAAAAGTCGATCAAAATATTACAAATTAAAGTAACTGTTTTGTGTTGCATTATATTTAAAAATGTAATTTAAATCTGAAGATGAAAAAGATGTAAAGATTTTTTTTAGCTGCCATTACTTCGGTGTCACATCACCTACCTTTACCATATTTTCTTAGATACAGATGCTATTTATAAAAGCTATTTACACTACATGCTAGTAGCCATAAATTCAAATTACAATCCTCTTTGTTGCGAATAGTGTCAATTATCTGCACTTAATTATTGTAGTACATTATAAAACAGTACGCATTAATAATGTATTGAATCTGAATTATAATTTGAATTCAAATTATTAAATTGATGCCACCTTATTGGGACAATAAAACTCTCTCTACACCTACCCTAACCCTACCCAGCAGTGGAAAGAATACTACGAAATTGTACTTAAGTACAATTATTGCTACTTATAGCATAATTTACTTTAGTAAATGTAAAATGCATCAGATATCCTTACAGCTGAATAACATGGAGATAGAGAAGCTTGCACTCATGAAACGTGGGAGACAATAAGCACACAAATGCAATGCAATGAACGCTAATTGACATGGCTTCTATCACGGTATAGAGTACATATAGTATAGTATATACTGTATATATTAAAAATATCTATTTTCTGTCACACTGTGATAAGAAGCAACAAGGAAACTACTGGAGCTAACTGTTTCAAACATGACTGGTGTTATATAGTAATTTTAGAGGAAAACATGATTTGTCTTATAAATTGTCATGTTTGACGCTATTAGTCAAACCTACCATCTCAGAGAAAACAGTCTGTGAGTCTTCATGATTTAAATGGTTTAAAAATCACATTGAAAGTGTACTTTGTTATAATAACAATGGAGGACTGCTGGCCCATTTTCAGTAGGACAAAAAAGAGCATCTTATTAACATGTTAACCCATACCTAGGCTTGGGAACACATATGACAAAATAGTTCATCTATTGTAATGAATGTTATGTCAATTAGCAAAGTATTATTCATATACTATATTCATTAGCTGGAAATTGCCTGACAAATTACTTTTTTTAGCTACAGTTATGTCTTTTTCCATATAAGGGATTTTCTGCATGTTATAAATTATTATTACTTAGAGATTGACAGTCAAAGCAAAGCGTGGTATAAACGGCCCGCCCCCGCAGCTGTTTTAGAAATTCTGATTGGTTTTGCACCAATCAGAAGTCAATCCTGTCTGCTATTTGCTGAAGCCCGGCAGTTTGAAAAGGGTTTCTCCAGTGGCACTTTTGTCTTTTTATATATATATATATATATATATATATATATATATATATATATATATATATATATATATATATATATATATATATATGTATGCATAAACAATAAACAATGCATAAAGGGTGCAGCCTGTCCTGATATCAAAAAGATATCATATCATATAATTTTCATGAAAAAAAAGTAACAGTGAACAGAAGTGAACGAACAAAATCAATATGTTACATTCATTTGTATAACAAGAATATAACGAGACATGAATATTAAGTCAGGTCTGATTTGGCTGTGCGATCACAGGGCTTTGATAAATCACATTCGTTAGGGATGGTAGTCCAAAACTTGACTACCAGAAATTAGATTTTTAGATGTCCACACTAGAATATGTAGAACTGTGCTTGTCGTCCACTATTCCTCAGAAGAAACTGCACGTACTGTAATACAAGTGTAAAGTGCTGCAGCAATATGCTGCACTACAGTGTCGCAATAACTCATTTCTTCACTGTCATGCCTTGTTAGCAGCCTCTGCTGTCCCAGCAATGTGCATAATTCATCAATACTCAGTCCAAAGAAGCACGGACAGCAATTACACCAAGGCATGTGTATGGTCATGAACCTAATTACATCTGCAAAGCACAGAGATTCCTGTCGGTCTGTTGTCGTTGGGGCTGAAGGATGTAGTGTGAGTTGCTGTACCAGTGACATCCACTCTTGCGGAGCCTTGAAAATGTCATTCGCATCCTCAGATATGACTCTGATGTGTCACCATGGCAAAGCCTTTGTTCCAGAACGCAAAATTTCATCAGCACCTTGCAAAGCCAAGGACTTGTCACTCTGGCATAACAAAATGGATCAGGGGATTGAAAATGACATGGTGTTTTATTAATGTAATACATGTTTTCAAATTCTTTTTTTCTCATTCATAGACGTACTTTTTCTGCACAACAGTAAAATGATCTGAAACTAAAATTATTTTTATTGTGAATTCTTTTTCTTTCTTTCTTTCTTTCTTTCTTTCTTTCTGTCACACCCCTGGACTGTTTTGTTTGTGTTTTCACCCACCATGTGCTCTGTGTCTGTTTCTGTCTCCTCTTCATTGTGTTGTAGTTTTCACATGTGTTGTGTTAATTCATGTCATTATTTGCCTACTATAAGAACTACATGCACTACCCAGCCATTCACCTCTGACCGTGGACATCGCGGACAACGACACCATCCCCACTCAGGACCCAGAGCCCAGACCACCATCTCCGGAGAGCCAGAGCCCAACACCACTAATAACCCAGAGTCACAGAGTGCGATAGTACTGACGATTGCCTCGGAGCCAGAGCTGGCAACAGAGCTCGCCATGGTGGAGAAAGCCCGAACAGCGAGAACAGTGGAACTCCACCCAATGCACCATGGCTGAGGGTGAGCTAATGCATCTGGGGCTGCAAGAGAAGGATCTGATAGACTGGGAAAATGAACTGGAGTTTGATCCTGCCCTTTTCCTCTCTCCTTCATCTGTGCTGGTCCCGTCCAGCCCAGAAGGGCCTCCCAATACTCCAGTGCCCGCACCTCATAGGTGCCCTCCAGTGTTTGCTCCTCAAGAGCCCCCTCCAGATTTAAGTCCAGAAAAATCTCCACCGCTGGCTCTCCACTCTGCTCACCCTCAGCCCACCATCGTCGGTCACCAGCACCATCTGCTCCGAATTGGCCCTCCGGATCCTCACTGTCGACTTGGCTCATCGGCTATCCGTCTCTGTCTCAAGCTCCTCCTCCACCTTCTCCGCCGCCATTAGTCAGCCCCCTTGAGTCTGCGGTCATTCAGTGGGCCCCCATCATGGCTGTGGCCTGGGTCCTGCCTGGCTCCTCCTGCTCCTCTCTCTGTTGTCACCACCCAGGACTCTGTCCTTCATCCTCCTCCCGGTCATCTGGCTACCTCCTGAACCTACCCCATATTTTCCTGTCCCGTTCTTTTCTTTCTATGGGGTGAGGTTGCGCTTCCCAAAAGAGGTATGAACTGTCACGCCCTTGAATTGTTTTGTTTGTGTTTTTACCCACCATGTGTTTCGTGTGACCTGTGTCTCCCCTTGATTGTCATTGTGTTCTGGTGTGTTGTTTTAATGTCATTATCTCCCCAATATAAGTTCCATTCTATTCAGTATTGGTTCTCTGGTCTCACCAATGCAGACGTGTTTGCTACCTTGCCTGTCGGATTATCTAGATTATAAAAAACTGTTTATTGTGAATTTCCGTTTTCAATGCGCTTCTGCCTGCTGCACACCATATATGTTCCATAAAACTTGTATTTTTAAAAATATCATTATAAGACATATTATAATATTACTAAAAATATTTTTCCTGTCATTCTAACGCTGCAAATATCCTAAAACATCCAAATATTTTTTTGTTTTTGCTCAGCAGTTCTGCTCTATAATTTTTTTTCTGTTTTCTATAAATGTTTTCTGTTTTCCATAAAAAAGTCTAAGTACTCAGATTGTATTTAATCTTATTGAATTAAATCTTGTTTTTGAACAAGAATAATGGATGGAAGAGAATAAAAAATATTCTCTTTCCCTGTTTTACTATAAACTCATTCAATCTTTTTTTTTTTTTTTGAGCAAACAAAGATGACAGATGATAAACAGCATTTAATAATCCACAACAGGGTAACACACACACACACACACACACATAGGTTAAAGCCAATTCACTGTAGAACTTCACAGTGAAAGACAACTTCTTGAACTCAGATTTTTTTCCCAGCTCAGGGTCTCAAAAAACAATCAGTCAAACTCTAAAACAGATGCTGCTGCTGCTATGGTGGCTCGTATACTGTATAGTATGCTCAGGTTGCAGCTGGCCAACATGAAGCTTCTGCGAATCACTCTGGTAAACAGACTAAGTCTTTGTTTGAAGATGCTGTTTACACAAGCTGATAAGTCAGATTTATGAGGACAGAAGGTAAAGATGGTGGACCAAAACTGCACAGTAATGTCAAGGGGGCACAAAAGACAGTTTCACTTCATAAAGCAGATTGTTTTTGTAATTACATTGAAGTGTTAATGCTACACCAAACAAATATGGCTGTTAGTTTATGTAAATTGAGGAGTGCTGGCTGAAGGCTGCATGCAAGCTGCAAGAATTAATTTTCAAACTACAGGGTGGCACACGATCAACAGCAATCAAAATCCAATTAGATTTCACTGCAGTACATACAGTTTAGTTAACCATGGTAGTATTGGAAAATTACACATTTTTATGTGGAGTATAACTGATATAGAATATAGAATTTAGTTTGTGTAGAACCATGGTACTAAAAACACCAGGTAATGGGTTTAACCTGGAAGTCACCACCATATTGGTATTTATCACAAATATTATTATTTTTTCTTCTCACGAATGGAAAGATGTTGGACTGCTGTGGATTGCTCTCCCATAGCAACATGCATATTACATTTTTTAGTAATAGAGTACATTTTGTTGACCATTGACATTTATTAAAAGCATTAGAACACGTCTGAAAAAAAATAACATGAAGTCCCATTAACATTTACCTTACCTAACAACTGAAATCATGCATCACAGTTCTGATATATATATATATATATATATATATATATATATATATATATATATATATATATATATATATATATATATATATATATATATATATATATATATATTTGAGTTATTATTATTATATATAAAAGTTATTATTATATTTATAAAAAAAAATTTATGATGGGTCTAAAATTAATTCAAAAGAAAAGCCTACCATATAATATTTAATTTGACCACCTAATGTCAGCATATTATTAATCAAGGTTTAACTTTCTCTGAAAATTGCTTGAAGGAGAAGAAGAAAAAATAATTATTAATTTCTTCATTTTGAATGAGGCTATTATGTACCCTGACCATGAAAACAATTCTGAGGTGTTCCATTTATGTCAATTGTTTGGTCAACAGCTAATGTCACAATTATTTAATTTTAACATGTCCCTGGCAAGCATATCTATAGAATCAAACTCAACACAAAAGCACAAACACTCTTTGTCTGCAGGGACTGAATATCTCCACAAGGCCAGTAAAGCTACATTGTGGAAATCAGCTGATAGAAAGCTGATAGAAGTCATGGAAAGTGAAAAAAACCAAACAATATAAAAAAAAAAAAACATAATCTATTATTGACAATCACACACGGCGAAGGAGAGAAAGTGATGGTACACTATTTCTATTGGCATGACAGAGCTATTGCAAATAACCATTGAAAAGTTGTGCTATGGATATTCACGTTTAAAAAACTTGCTATGACAACAAGATTAGTTTAGCCCTTCTAAGGTTCATACAGCAATGAGCAGCATTTCTGCTCCTCACACATTTATTTGATTCTGTGGTATAGAACGTCGAAAATATTTCAAAGTAGCCCATAGCTTTGCACAAATTTGCAAAGAAAAGGAAAGAAAGAAAACTAAAATAGCCAACATACTTTTCCATATTTCTCAATAAAATAGATGATTCACCTTTAATTATTTACAGACTCCTATATTAGATATTATTTCACGTCTATAAACACAGTTTTAAATGTTAATTTTAAATTGTATTCATTTTAGATCTTCAGTCTAATTTTATATTTTATTTTTAAGTCTGTGCTGCTTTGCTGAATAATATATTTGTTTCTGAGCACAGTTTGAGTTCCAAAACCTCAGAAATCTTCTAGTTAAAAAGAGGTGACTGTGTTCCACTTACAGCTGTGAGCTTGAGAAATACTGTGCAAAGGACAGACCACTCCAGAAACCAGACCCATTTACAGTCTAGAATAAAGGCCATCATTTAAACAATGATTGTCGGGCAAAGTCTAGTCTACTTTCAGCCAGCGCTAAAAAAATATGAGGACACTTCACTTTGACTAAGAGGTAAAATACAACTTTAAAGTTGAAAAGTGGTACAATGGATACTTTGCGCTAGGGAAATCATTTTTTGGACATCTCTGAGCACTTAAAGTTACATTTAGACCATGTCACTGAGACAACAAATAGCGCCGCTGTCTTCTCCCATCCTTCAAAAGACGAGGAGCAGAGGAGCTGGTATTTGACCTGAAAATAGATTTTAATTTGTGATTTATGCAACCGCTGCAAGTCTCACAGTATGGACTGTCAGGAAATAGATGATATTAGCCTAGGGGCGTTCGATAACTAATTTAACCCTGGGCGCTAATGCTGAGTCTGACAGATCAATCAAGAAGGTGTTAGATTCTCTGATGCTTATGATTCTCTCTAGCTCTGTCAACCTGCTCTATTAAATGGAACTGACAACATTAGCAGACTCAATTAAATATCAAAAGTCACAGAATGTAATTTTGGCTGAATATTGTGAATTTACTGCTTAAATTTGTCATGGGTTGTCCTGCTCCTCGAAGAAAACTCCCCTTGTCCAAAAGTCACACTTTCAGTCATAACTTGAGTACTTGTATGATGTATTTGTGTCTGAGTGAGCATGAAGACCACAAGAATGTGTGAAACTTTTTACTACCTGATGGGATACACGTACAGGGGAAGTTTTCCGGACAGGGTTTAAGAAAGCCAATATAGGCCTAATTTGACAATCAATATTTCTGGTGTTCTTTGGTCAATGAATCCACATACAACAAACAAGCAAAAACATAATGTGATTTTATGAAACTTTATGATGTTTTTTTGTCACCTAGGAGCATGAAATTATCCAGCTATGGCTTCCTGTTTCACAAGAATATAAATATGAGGAACACAAAGGCCAAATTCTGTTCATCATTTATCACAGACAAATAAATACTTGAAATGTAACAAAATATGAAGTCGAGAAAATAGCACAAGACTTTAAATATATAAATATAGAAAAATAAATAAAAATTACACTGAAGTTAAAAAAAGAGCTAAAGTATTGAGCATTTCCACTATCATGACAATAGTTAAGTTCAATCAACAAGAAATGTTACAAATCTGCCTATTGTATATTGTCTGTGTCTATATTGTCCTACTAGAACGTGAGACTCGCAGCTGGATAACTGCTGAAAACAGTTCAGTTTTGGGGTCAGAAACCCTTATAATGGGCTGTGGTTGGATCTTCAAACAGAACAATGACCAAAAGCAACGCAAAAAAATGGGTCACTGAGCACAAAATGAAAGTTCTGCCATGGCCGACCCAGTTCCCTGACCTGAACCCTAGAAATGTGAAGAAGAGAGAATAACTACATGGAGATGGGAATCTGAAGGCTCTGGAGAGATACTGAATAAAGGAATGATGTCTGGTTTCTTGCCAGGTGTTCTTCGAACTTATCAGTTACAGTTAGTTATACTGTAGGTGAATACTTAGATATGGGGTTGAGTTTGCAAAAAGTATTGAGAGAGAGAGAGATTTCGCTTTTCAATTCCATTTTACTTGTTTAAGTAGGTTGTTGTTGTTGTTTTTTAATAAAAGATAAAATTATTAATAGGACAGATTTATTTTCACTAACTTCTTTGTTCATATCTACAAAGGGTACCAAGAATTTTGATATTTAAAACAGGTTTAGCAAAATCTGATGTTAAACCTGCCTCCTGGTAGGTTCAACTTGAGCCCCAATTTAGTCCTGAAATATCTCTAGTTCCTCCAAAAAAATCAGACTATTAAATCTGGACCAAACTAAGTCTAACACTATTTGGTATAAAGGGCCATTTTAGTGTAGGACTAGGTTTAATCTCTGTCCAGGGCACTGCTACACTGTGGTGTAGTGCTTAGTATGGTTTTCTAATTTGAGTCAATACGTCACATCTGTAAACATGAAGTATATCATCTCATTCGCTTGTAAGGATCCTGCAGGTGGCGCATCGTTTAACCGTTTAACTATAGACTATTTCAACATGATCTCAGTATCAGAGCATTAAATGCATATTTGCTATAAAATGGGTAGGTTTAGGTCTGGGGGTAGGTTAAGGAGCATAAAAATCTACAAATATACACTATACTCAAAGTCACACAGTGATGATGTTGTTAACATTATTCATTTGAGAAAAAAGTATAACAATAACGATAATTAGCAGGACGGAATGTGATGTGTTCGATATAAGCTAACCGATCATTAAATTTAATAAACAAAATAAATATCACCACTGCTCATCTTTGCACCAGAAAAAAATGTTGACTTTTTTTTTTCTACCAGATTATTAATATCTAATTATAATATCTAAGTTTCTGTGGCCTCCCATGAGGTCTCACACAAAAGTCTCACGATTTATTCCGAAACACGATGCATAATGGGATGCACTAGCCTCAAATAGATCTCTGCAGCGGTATGTGCAGATTTAGTGTTTTTAAGGGCACTGCGCTTGCCGTTTTTAAGACCTGACACAGTCTTCTGCACACACACATGCTCTCAAGTGGCCAAGACCTCAAGCGAAGTTTTGCTCCAATCATAATCAAAAACACCTGTACCAGCCAATCAAGGTGTTCAGGATTACTATGAACTTTGTGTGTTTTGTGCAAGTTGAAGCAAAACTCTGCAGGACATTGGTCAACAAACCAGACCAGTCTGTGAGTTTAACTAAAACAGCAACCTTTACATTGGGTGGGCTTAACTACTATGTGCTTACATTTAAATTAATAATTTGGTCAGTGCACTTATTGTGTACACACGTTTTTCATTGGACTTATATTTTTAAAAATACTTATAATAACATTTAATTCATTTCTATAATTAAATTTGTAATTAAACTTTTATCCCTTACAGCTTAACCCACCCATCCCACCAAACCCATATCCCACCTTACCCAGCAAAAATGTTTTGCAATACAATATGTACTTTTATTAATTGTATTATTATCATTTATTTATTTTTGTTAACGTAAGCAAATAGTAAGTTAAGGTCCTCTAATATAAAGTGTTACACAAGTTCCCATATGTAAGAGAGTGATTCAAGTCAGTATTATGTAAGATACTACTCGGGGAATGTAATTTTAGGATAAAATTAATTTTTAGAATTAAATTGTGGAAGTCATGCATTGACTCATGCTAACACGGTCTGCCGCTGCTTGCTTCCTAGAAATGATGTAATCTGATTAGTCTTGTCAGTGTCAGTGACATTAAAGGGTGTAGTTAGAAATATAAGTGGCAGTCAAGCATATGCGTAGATGGTGGCTAATGTTGCACTACCGCACTACCATTTATTGATTGATTGATTGCAATCTTTTGAGTTTATTGTGGTTCCTTACTTATGAAACAGAAGATTGATTGCCAGGACAACTCAAAAGCCGCTTGAAGCCTGCCTTTTTTTATGAATGCTATGAATGCAGAAAAATTAATTATTAATTATATATATAATTACAAATAATGATATGAATGCTACGTTTTACAGGGTAGATATATATATATATATATATATATATATATATATATATATATATATATATATATATATCGGTGGAGGACTATTAAGTTGTCCTCACAGATTGTACGCACATGCAAATTACTCTTATGAATTGCTTATTTTTAGTAAACTAATGTCAGTGGAACAAGTCTGTATACTGATTTATGAACAGATGATTTATGAGAAATAATGTATAAAGAGAGTTTGAATCAGACTGATGTTATTATAACTTCTTATTGAGGTAATGAATTGAAGTCTCTTCAGCATTTGGTGGTGAAGTGAAGAGCGGTGCGGGTAGTTTTGTATAATCGTGTACAAGAAACTGTTTGGAGATGCAAATGTTCAGCCTGTCCAAGTATTTGATACCACTCATGTATTAAAGATGTGTCAAAGCCAGCTGTAACAATGCCGTTGCTCAATGGATTTTTAATATATCATGACTTTTTGTTTGGTTTTATAAGCTAACCGTTTAAGTTATGCACAGGGTCTTTTAGAGCGGAAAAACTGGAGATGCAAAAACAAAACAAAATTAAAAAAAACACTTGGCCAATATTTTTATGAAATTATATTGCTGGCGTGACATGCATAATACAGCATCTTTTATTATTTTCGGAGATCCAAGTAAATGGGGATCTCCAAACTACAACTTACATTAAACCACTTTAGACTACAGCCTACTTTATCAGCTTTATAAAATGTAAAATTATGTGGAAAAGACTATTCTAAATGCTCAACAATAATTTTTATATCTGTATGCAAACATTTCAAAAACGCAAAAAAACTTTTCTGATTTTAGTACATTCTCACAATAGCTGAAAATGAAACATTTTTTGGGAATCTAGTCCTGTCTCAGTGGTCTCAGGCATTGATGCTTTCTTCTTCTAATATTTGCAAAGTCATGGACATTTTTATTTGTGTCACATCTTTTGTTGTTTTTGTCTTGTGCCACGTGCTCTCTGTGCCCTACCTTCCCTTCGTGTTAATTGTATAATTGTCTTCACCTGTTTCCTGTTAATTTAGTCAATTTCCTTGTGTATTTAGTCCTGTGTGTTTGTATTCAGTTTGTCTGATCGTCGAGGTCTATACGTGGTTTATGTTCTGCCTGCCTGCCTGTTTGTATTATTTTGCCCAATTTAGAGGATTAAATCTGTTTAAGTTTAGCGCCTAAACCACACACCCTTTGCGCTAAACCACACACGTGACAATTTGTTGGTGATTTTTTTTTTGCATTGCTGCTGCAAATGTAATTCATGAAAACTTTGGGATTTACATATTTTGCCCAAGTAAGCAGATATTGGTACAAGCTGTTCTCTATGGGTAAAAAATTTCAATATTTTCTGTTGATGGATACGATGCCACCTGTTTCAGCCAGTGAAAAAAATTAAAAAGGTAGTTGCAACTTATCTCAAAAATATTCTTTTTTTTTTGTCAGATGCAAGTTATAAAGTCAGAATTGTGTGATACAAACACACAAATGCTCAGAATTGTCACAATTGTCACAATTAAAAAAAACTGTGACATATTACACATTTCCAATTCTGACTTGGAAATATTTTCTGTGATGTTTTCTGGAAAGATGATCTTTTCTTTAAAACCATACCTGATTTATTGCAGCAAAATTTGTTAATACTGTACTATAATTATGGGGTGGATAATTTGATCAGTTGTTTATTATTCATGCAGTATATTACTTATTATTTATTATTCAATAAATTACTGTTATAATTTTCATTAATAATCATTGCTGTATAGCTGATAACCTTGTCTGAGTGTTAAAACATGATTTGTGAAAATTTGCTGTCTTCGTCATGCTAGTGTTTGCGTATTTCACTTGCTCTACAGATCTGTTTACTCAATACTGGTTTTGACAACATTTAGGACGCTTCTGACAGATAATATCAAGATATTTTTGCATTTCCCTTACGTAAATGTGCTATAACTGTCCATGTGCTTTTTTTGACTTCTCTCATTTTGATTGCCGGTGATGCAGTGTTGCCAGACATTGCTAATAAAAACCGAAAATGAACAGAAAATGAACAGAAATGATTTCAAATCTTTTGCAAATAAAACAAGACGATTCTAAATGCTTCAAATATCTGGATCTGGCAACCGGAATGCTGCGCCGCGTCCTCACTCATAATCTCTCTCAAGAGACTAATGTATTTCGTCAGCATCTCGCAATGATCACTTGCATGCCACGGACGCTAAACTCCTAAAAGTATACTAATTCGCTCATTCATTCAGAGGGCAAATTTTATTTTTGAACATGAAACATTTACAGAGGTCCGGACCTCGGTAACCTCATAGCTGGCAACGAGCCCGAAGACTATGTGTGCTACACAAGGCCTATAGCACTGCAGCTAGATCTGTCCGTCTGCCCGAGAGAAATACATGCATCCTTTCCAACATGTTTGTTTCACAGTGAACATATACCTTATTGGCGAAAATATGATTTAATATTAGGAGAGTCACCGTGGAGGAAGCAATAATTGCTGCCCATCACATGGTCTATATTTCTGTAATTAAATGGCTGTCGATACTTCATATTTCACATGAGGCAAACGGACAGCAGCTGACCTTGCTCTTGTTCATGCAACAGCTAGCAAGTCGAAGCTTTTCTTATCTCAAGTGCAACAAGGTGTTACAGTGGATACGGAAAATAGCTCTCTCTTGTACAATTGAACAAATCCATTACTCGTTGGAAACAAACAAATTACATAAAATTGCCATAATGAGATACAAGGATGTTTTTCTGTCTAGAAAAGGGGAGGCTGTTTTCAGTCCTGCTGCGCAGCAAGCTGCAATCTGTAAGCGCTGATTCGCAAATCGATTGCAGGGCGCGGATAGCTTTTTGATTAAGAACCTCGATATCTTTCTGTCTCTCTCCGTCTCACTGTCTCTCTATCTATTTCTCCTTCTTTCTCCTTTTTTCCTTTAATTTTCTCTTTCGTTCTTCTGCTCTTTCTCTTTCTTTCCTCAAACCCTCTTTCACTCTACCTTCCTAATCTTCCCCTTCCCCTCCTGGAAGAGGAAGGTGTCCTCGGCAGACGAGGAGCATTGCTCTTGTGAGGACTGCTGTCTGGAGAAACACATGGGTTGGAGACGTAGGGAATGCACCGAACACCGCGTTACAGATGGGATGCAGGTGGCGTATTGATCGGGACCCAAAAACTCATCAAGTCATTCCAAGAAACTGTCCCATGGATTCGGCAGTCTGGACATCAGTCTACAGCGCATCCCTCCAGCCTCTGACGGATGAGTACATCCCATCCTTTTGGAGGCCGAAGACGCAGTCTAACATTCTTTGATGTGTCCTAATTAGATGCTTATTTTCATGCTTCTGACAGACTGACCCTACATTGACCCTTTCCTAGGCCTACCTCAACAACTGCTGCCATCAAATATTTCCTTGAACAAGCTTTAGCTCTAATTTAAGTCTGAGAGGCATTCTGTCTGTGTGAAATAAAACGTCATGGAAAACAGACAAAACTCTTTTGTTTTAAAGTGCGTGCTGCATGTGAAGCAGCCCTCGTTTCGAAATAAACGTGTAGAACGGTAGCAGGCCACTATATTTTCTTTAAGGTAAATTAATGTTAATAATTTAACACCATTTCATTTACTTATTGATTCATTGTAACGTCGATAGTGACTAAAAGCATCGTAGCAAATGCGTTTTGAACAGTTCTGTTGTTAATGTTATCACTTGTAATTACTTTAAGATGTTGCATTGTATTTTCACAGCAGATATTGTGTAAAACAGGTAGTGATGGTAACCGTAGTTAGGTGGGTAGGAGGATCGGTTCTCTTTAGATTCATTGGAGCTTGTCAGTAATGATTAACACAATGCGTATTATAGCAATAAGAGTAAATCATGTACAATTACAAACAAATAGTGTTGGGGTGTAACTATTTACATGTAATGGAATTATGTAATTTAATTACAAAATAAATATAACTGTAATTAGTTACAGTTATTGAGAAAAAATATGTAATTAAATTACAATCACTTTTGAAAATCTTAATGATTAAGTGGGTTACATTTGAACACAACGAGACATCAATGTTTCTGGAGTTTAGAACACATGCTTTTCCGATAACTGTTTTATTTCCTATTTTCCTTTTATTTTTGAAGATAGTTTTTTTTTCCATTGCATTGTTAGATGCCAGTGTTTCTTGTCATAACTATGCATTTTAAACCTCAAAATGATCTCAAAACGATTGAGAGGTGTTAAGCCCGATTTTGTGATGGCTGTACTTTAAATTAAATTATTACATGGCTCTGTGAAATGCTTAAATCTGACTGGTCAGTTGTGACATAATGTGCATCCAGCCATCAAGTTATGAAGGATTTTGAAAGTTTGACGGAAACCGTTGAGTGCTGCTCTGAGGTTAACTCAGCCTGATTTAAATGTTTCAAAATGATGAAATTTATGAAAATAATCAAAAAGTAATCAAATGTTATAAGTTACATTACTTATAATAACGCATAAAAAATTACACTACTTATTACATTTTGAATAAGGTAACTTGTAACCTGTAGCCTGTTACATTTCCAAAGCAAGCTTTCCAACACAGCAAACATAGAAAATATTGTAGCTCCAAACACTCATCCAAAAATCCAGTTTGCAAATAACATAGGGAGCGTAGATGAATATCTTTATTATATTAGGTGCATTATGGTGATACATGTTTAATAAGTGCAGGTGTTGCTTGGTAGCACATAGCACTGAGGAAGTGTTAACCTTTTTGCACATATATTTTGTGACCTCTGAAAAATAAATGAAATTAGCCTTTTCAGCTGAGTCTGAATGAGTGCGGATCTCTTTTTTTATATCAATTAGAAACAGCAGCAACACTTTATTTTAAGGTGTCTTTGTTCCATGCTGCATGTAGCCTACTTAACATTGTAATAACAATACATTATGCAGAATTACATGCAAGTAACCCTAAGACAAACCTTAACCCTACGCTTTTAGTTAATATTAGCAAGTACATAAATGTATAATTATACTGTAACAAGGACCTCAAAATAAAGTGTAACTCGAGCAGCTAACACAAAACTATTAATCTAAACCTTATAGTAAGTGTTGTTATTGTAACATTATTTACTACTTAATTTTATAACTGTATTGCTACAAAAAAGAAAGTATAACAACAACTCT
Organism: Puntigrus tetrazona; assembly: GCF_018831695.1. Taxonomy (NCBI): domain Eukaryota; kingdom Metazoa; phylum Chordata; class Actinopteri; order Cypriniformes; family Cyprinidae; genus Puntigrus; species Puntigrus tetrazona. The sequence goes on from NC_056699.1 coordinate 17,043,185, forward strand.
TGTACCATTAAAAAAATTCTCAGATTTATAGTAATCGCTTATCATTCCAGCAAGTCTTAAAATTAAACGTAATGAGGACAAGATGAAGACAGACCTTAACAAATCACAAAATGTTCTTTTCAAGTCAAAAGAGACCTGTGTAACATGCTAGTGACTCTATACTTATATTGAATTAACTATCATTTTCCCATTATTCTACTGAGATTTCCTTTGAATTAAAAAGTGTTGGTCCCACTTTATATTAGGTGGCCTTAACTGCTATGTACTTACAACAGAAATAACTAAAATGTACTTATTGTGTTCATATTGTACTGCAAAACACTTTTGCTGGGATACAGATAAGGTTAGGGACAGGTTTGGTGTTATGGGTAGGTTTAAGGGTGGGTTAAAGGTGTAATGGATGGGTCAACTGTATTATTATACAAAAATGTATTAAAGATGTATTTACATAAGTATTTTAAAAATATAAGTACAATGTAAAAACATGCATGTACACAATAAGTGCATTGTACCAAATTATTCATTTAAATGTAAGAAAATGGTAATTAGGGCCACCCAAAAGAAAGTGGGACCAATTTTTTTCTTTTGAATATCTGTGATTACATTTTGGGCAAAGGTATTTGTTTAAAATGACTGGTGAACCACTGTGTGACAACCATGACAAAAAAGGACTTGCACATAGTCATTGTGCATTCACTGCCAGTGTGCCTTGTCCACAGTTCTGAATCACATACAGTGTGTGTAATATGCACACACGCACACACACACACACACGCACGCACACACACTGCCCCAGCTAGCAAGCTTGTCAGACTTAGTTCTATCCCCTCCACACTGTGAGATGGATGAGTGTGAGTCAGAGTGCTGTGTGTTTCACCACAAACCTTCCCCTCTAACTTTCTGTCCTTCAAAGGGCAGATTAGAAGATCCATACTGTGCACATTTGGAATTATTCCTGAACCCCTAAGACCTTAGTGTGTAAATCCAAACCCTGGCACTTGTACGGGTCAAGCAGACACTCTCTGAGCATGTGTGAACTCGCATTGTCACACATTCCTATCTGTTACGATGTTTAGACCATGGGAGTTCAGTAGCAGCTGCCCTGCTGTGCTGATCCAAGATCGGTTTTATAAACCCTTCAATAACCTTTCAGTCTGGAATCCCCAAGACGTGAGGAGAAGGAAGATGGTTCTGGTTAAGATGAAAGGGCAACTTGTACCTGGAGCAACAAGAGGCTGTGACCAGTCGTGTTCATACAAGGATAAACATAACATGTGAGATGACATCTTCACAGACATTCTCGCTGTTGCAGACTTAATTTACTGTACTGGTTTGTCTAGCTAACATGGTGGAAGACCGGTGCAGGTTAAAGACCATCTGGGGTCTGATGAGAGAGTAATACTGTATTCGTGGGATTTTGAGTCGACCAATGTTGATGAGCGCAATGATGACAATAGTATTGCTTATTTGCTCTAGTATTTTGTCTAGCATTTGTCCAGACTTGCATGCATTTAGGTTAGGAATTTGAATGTATGTTTATATAAAGTTTTTATAACCGAAAACTTTACTATACTAATATATCACAAAATGATCTAACATAAATTAGAAAGAGAGAGAGGAATAGAGAAAGAGAGAGTGAGAGACTGATTGAGACGCTTTACCTTGAATTATCTGAAAGCACAGCCTTGAGAACACCTATCACCCTCAGAACAACTTTGTACTTGACCTGCCACATTTTTTTCTAGCTCCTCCATCACTGCCTGGTACATCCTGCACTCGTCTGCCTTGTTGCTTTCATCACTTTCTGTGAAGCTTCCCATTTGCACTTGTCTTTAGCAGGTGCTCTGCATACATTAGGTGATCCATCTCGTCGCCCTGTTTGTTTCTAATCAGTGCATGCTGTTAATGTTGCATTAGGAGCTGGAGGCCTGCCTGCACAGTCTGCACTTTCAGTCTATTTTGATGCCATAGAGTACTGTTTATTGATCTGATGATGTAATATCAATAATGTATTCATATATGCTTTGCATTCCTGTCATCTTCTTTTCAATTTGAATGAGGCTTCTAGATATGAAAACTTCAGGTGCAATGCTAAGCACATTTCTTATCGCAAAAGCAGATTTTCTTTTTGTTTATTTTGACTGTGTTCGGTTACTCTCTTGTTCAACTTGCTAGGATGACTGACAGGGTGCACGAATTGTTCTTTAGATCAAACAGCAGAGGTCATAGGTTTGATTCCCAGGGAATATATAAAGTGATAAAATGTGTAGGCCAACCATATATTACCAGAACTGTCAGTGACTTCTCTCATAAAATATTTTATTTTATAAAATATTTTTCTATAAACGTATTCCTTATAATATGACTATAAAATTAGTCCTTAATATCAGTCCATAATATGATCAAGATTTTAAGACCAAACATCATTATTTAGAGGTAATGGCTATTGTCTGTCCCGTCAGTAACCCCCCTCATCATAACATTCTGTATGAATAGGCATGACAGATTGTAGACTGTGAAGTAAATGGCCACTGCTATGATTGGCTAAGAGTTATGTATATTTAACAAGGTACATTTCTCTTAGAAGATGGAAGCTGCTATGGCAAAAACACTTAAATCAAATTGATTTTCGTCAAACGATCTGACAAAGCAATAGTGACCACGTAATAAAAGGTTACTCGCACTTGATTGTTGGGCACAGCATTGTTTTCTAGCTTCAGTCTTTTTCAAAACCCTGCATTGGATTGTTTGTAAATGAATCTACGGTAAAATTAAGCATACAAAGGACCAAATTCTTACTAACGCGGTCTGGAACTTCATTAAAAAAAGAGGTCATCCGCTCTTTGCTAATGTCGGTGAGCGTTTGCCAGGCAAATTTGTTTGGTGTGTTCCACTCGTCGGCTCTTGCCAGCTCACGTCGCATTCTCCTTTTGAATGATAAATATCTAATATTTTTTTTTGCTGCTGATATAGACAGTTAATTCCTCTCACGCAGGCACAAAATGCACGTGTTAGTTTGCAGTTGGGGTGTACTCTGAGCAGTGTGTTGAAGCTTTTTGGTCCAGATGCTGCTGACACGATCCTGGCCTACAGTTGTTCACCCTTCTCGTTGTTGACACTATGGTGAGCAGGGCTAAACAGGCAGTGATGTTTAAGAAGACACCGATCGGCGATGTTGAGCCACACTGTTACATCATAAAGTCAACAAAAGATCAAGGGAATTTTGGTTTCTCAGTTTTTGACTGAAGGTTTTTAGAAAGGCATTACCTTGTACTCCAGTCAACCCCTCATACGGAGCTGCTATTGAGATCCTTATTTGCTCTCTAGGAGCATAAATTCCTGATGAAGGCCTGTATTGTTTCCTCTTAGCTTAATGTGGTTTGTCTGGTTTTGGGGGATTGAATGCCTGATTTTATCTAAAATGTTCAAATTCAATTAATTATTTGTCATGCTATACTTGCAAAAAGATGGCATTGTTCTTTTGTTTTACGTCAGATTTTATATTGACAACTTGCACGCTTTAATGCCGTTTAAGTTAAACATATACAACCGTTTTGTACTTACGACAATGTGATGTATATGATAAGAGATAAAAACAGCGGGGTGTAAGGGGGAGATCGTTGGATTTAATCACCATTGGTAGAGCAATGCATTGCAATGCTTTTTGATCTCAGCTGGTTAGAAAAAAAAAATGTTCATTCAGATTCAGATTACATTTTCCAGTGAACATTCTTATTTGGTGTAGTGACTATGCACACCAATGCCGGTGACTAACAGCCACACATACACCTCAAAACATTAAATTCATCCACACCGAGCTGGGCCGATGCACAACCCACAAAAAGATGATAATTCTGCGAATAACTGCAATTGCAGGTTTTAAACAGAGATGGCAACAAAAAGGCAAAACTTATAGGATGCAGTAAAATATATGATTGAAAATCCTTAGTTAGATCCATTATAAAATTGTATACACTAATTACTATTTGAAACCAGTGCTTAAACAGAGATTGATTATGAATATCTATGTAAACTTTATGCATTAAATATGTATTTGCATGATTTTGTTTGCAGCTATCTGAAAAAGATTCTGTAAATTACATTTATGAAAGCTAGGGGATACAGTGTGACGATTTACCTCACTTTTATAAAAACATGATATCATATTCAGAATGTGTTACAGTCAATACCTCTGTGTTTTTTTTAACACTGTGAAATAAAATGACAAAATACTTTATCACTTTGCACCTCTAGTGGCCCGAGGCTTTAAGACATCAGCTGTGTTAAACAGCTACAACATCATTGTGCCATCAAGCGCTGGTGGAAAAACCTATTTTTGTTCACGTGCACATGTGTATGCATGCATGTCTTAATACCTGTGATGTGTGACCACCATGTGCAGATAAACGTGTTTTTCGCCTATAGGAGAACGTTTGCCTGAATAATCTTGCTTTTAAGATGGTGTGTTTATGGTTTTCCAGCGAGTGCATGTGTGTCCAGAATCACCACATCTGTAAGCAGGTCAGTCTTCTGAAGCTCCCCTTGAGAAAACCAGAAAGAGTTTCATACCACCACTAATGATCCAGCATCGTTTTCCAAGAAAGTGGAAAGTCCTCTCCTGACCTTAAAGGAGCGCTCCACTATTTTTGGGTTGAACAGCTGAGTTTTGCCGTTTTCAAATCCATTCAGCTCTTATCCAGGCCTGGCGGTAGCACTTTTAGCTGCAGCTTAGCATAGATCATTGAATCCGATTAGACCATTAGCATCTTGCTCAAAGAGTTTCAATACTAAGAGGAAAAATGAAAAGATGCAATGCTCCATGATCTATACTAGCATTCTGGAGTAATAATCAAGGAAATTTGCTGTGGTGATATCACGCAGTGCCTGAAAATGCTGGGGACTAGAAGAGTCAAGTTTAAAATAGGAAAAATATTGAAGCTCTTTGGTCATTTTTGAGAGAGATGCTAACAGTCTAAACGATTCAATGATCTATGCTAAATGAATGGATTTGAAAATGGTAAGACTCAACTATTTGCCTTTAGGGGAATGCCTATTATCAGAAATAGTGGAGTGTTCCTTTAAGAATAAAAAGCAAATATGAAACGTTAAATGACATGCAATAAATCTTTCTTAAGCATTAGTATAACGTCAATATCAGTGCTACTACATAAAAATTGCAAGCTGCAAGATAATCATTTGTTGGTTATGACAAAGCAGATGAGTTCAATACTGTGTTCATCTCATTTGCCAATGAAATTTAATATTGTTGCTGCATATTTGCCTGAAGGCACAAAATTATGCACTCAGGTGAAATGAGAATTGCAAATATTTATGCGTTACACAACAATGTTTTATTTATTTTCATCTGATATGCCTGATTGAATTGTGTCAACAAATTCACACGAGAGTCAAAATTGTTAAACATGCAAGCTCAGATACTCAAAAAAGCATGAAGCTACACTTTTTCAGAGTTCTTCTGAGCTCATTTACAGACCATCTTTCAATATCATCAATGATAAGGCAGAAAAATGCATAGGGGTAAAAAAACAAAAAAAAAAACAGGAATGCAATTATTCACCATTAGAAGGAAAGAGGCACTCATGAACACAAACAATATCATCAGTCTATAAATTATTAACAGCTTAGGTCATTGATCTTTTTGCCCCCTTTGCCTTCCGTATCTGTTGCTGCTGAAGGACAGCAGCACTCCAGTGCTTATTTTAGCTGCTCTCTGTATAAGGAGATCCTTCGGAATTGGACCACTCAATCTGTCCATCAGCCCTTGTGAGACTGGCAGATGTCACTGAGGATTCATATCAAAGATTTTGCATGGATGTGCGATGTGGAGTGCTTCTGTCTGATGTGGGATGATATAGACCCTGTGGTCAGTGTCTGGGCGAGGATGTTCTGTGAAGGAAAGGTTGCATCCTCTTTATGTCATTTTGCACCTTGCAATGCTCTTTTTTTAACTACTTATGTCCAAGTGAGCACCTGGTGCAGGGTAAGGTTAGTATTGCTAACTAAATGTAATGGATTAGGGAGGAAACTAGCAGTGGTGAAATTTTCTGTATATTTTATTTTAGTTTATTTTAAATGCAGATGAGTTGTTATAAAAATGGCATGTTTTTTATGATGTTATAATAATTACAATACTGTTTCCAATAAAATATTAAGTAAGTGTTAAATATATGTATTTCCAATAACCCTCGTATAGAGAGCTGAAACCTTACATGGGGTGAATAGTGAAGAGGACGAATGTGAACCTTAATAAGGTTGTGGCGTTTCATCAAATTACATTCCGCTCAGTATCATTTTACATGGATGACATTTTTTTGAAAATTAAACGTAAAAATAATCTTATCAAGACCCATCACTGGCTCGTCACATGGTTTTTGCAATTTAAGTCTAGATAAACTGATAAAGCAAATTGTTGAGGAAAAAAAATAACTTGTAGAATTGTAAGGTCAAGGGGACTTAATAAATGATTTTTTATTCATGCATGCATCAATATTTAACTGTCATATTAATATTCATTGACACTAAGAATCCATATTTATCATATAAAGTAGATGCATTATGGATATGTGAGTAATTTCTCTTGGAATCTCTTACACAGATTAGCTGCCACATGCTTTACTTCATCTCTTGCTCAATCCCCTTGAAAAGGAATCTACAAAAAAATAATAATATTAAAATATATGAAAGAGAGTCATATGCAAATGCATTATATTTTCTCTTTTCTCTCTCTCTCTCTCTCTCTCTCTCTCTCTCTCTCTCTCTATATATATATATATATATATATATATATATATATATATATATATAACATACAGGTGCATCTCAATGAATGTCATGGAAAATTTATTTCAGTATTTCAGCTTAAATTTAACTCAAATTGTGAAACTTGTTTTTTTTTTTTTTTTTTTTAATAAATTCAGTGCACACAGACTGAAGTAGTTTAAGTTTCTTTCAATTGTGATGATTTTGGCACACATTTCATAAAATCCCACCAATTCATTATCTCAACAAATTAGAATACTTCATAAACTTTCAAAAAAAAAAAAATTAGTGAATAGTTTTGTAAAGTATGTTCATTTACTTTACATGTACCCAACACTTAGCAGGGGTTCCTTTTGCTTTAATTACTGCCTCAATTTGTGGCATGGAGGAGATCAGTTTGTGGCACTGCTGAGGTCGTATGGAAGCCCTAGTTTCTTTGACAGTGGCCTTCAACTCATCTGCATTTTTTTTGGTATCTTTTTTCTCACTTTCCTCTTGACAATACCCCATAGATTCTCTGTTTATTGTCATTTAACCAACTTTTGGTGCTTTAGGAGTGTGGGTAGGTGCCAAATCCTTCTGGAAAAGTAAATCAGCATCTTCAAAAAGCTGGTCAGAAGAAGGAAGCATTAGGTGGACCAACACCAGCAGATGACATTACACCCCAAATCATCACAGACTGTGGAAACTTAATACTGGACTTCGAGCTATGAGCTTCTTCACCCTTCTTCCAGACTCTAGGACCTTGGTTTCCAAATGAAATACCAAACTTGGGACCACTGGACAACAGTCCGGTTCTTCTTCTCTTTAGCCCAGGTAAGACACCTCTGGCTTTGTCTGTGGTTCAGGAGTGGTTTAACAAGAGGAATATGACAACTTTAACCAAATTCCTTGACACTTCTGTGTGTGGTGACTCTTGATGCCTTGACCCCAGCCTCAGTCCATTCCTTGTGAAGTTCACTCAAATTCTTGAATAGATTTTGCTCAATCCTCATTAGGCTGCGGTTCTCTCGGTAGGATATGCATCTTTTTCTTTCATACTTTTTCCTTCTACTTAACTTTCTGTTAACTTAAATACAGCACTCTGAAGAGCCAGCTTCTTTGGCAGTGAATGCTTGTGTCTTACCTTCCTTGTGAAGAGTGTCAATGATTGTCTTCTGAACAACTGTCAGATCAGCAGGCTTCCCCATGATTGTGTAGCCTCGTGAACCAAACTTAGAGACCATTTTGAAGGTTTAGGAAACCTTTGCAGGTATTGTGAGTAGATTAGCTGATTGGCATATCACCATATTCAAATTTTTTGACAATTTAAAGAAACAAAGACTTAAACTTGAATAAATAGAATTTATTTAACACACACGTTTCACAATTTGAGTTGAATTACTGAAATAAATCAACTTTTCCACTGCATTCTAATTTATTAAGATGCACCTGTATGTGCATATACAAGTTTTTCTCTGGGGATTTTATATATGATACAATCTAAATCTATCCAGATAATGTTAATATAGTATGTGGAAGTTATATATCGCCTTATATGTAACATAAATAGCAATAGCAGGGCAATATTATATATTGCAGTTCCAGCCATTCATAAAATAATTCCCATTCAGAATTATTCATAACCAGACAAGGATGCTGTGTATTGAAACTTTCACCCCAAAATTGAACCTTTCATGGTTGGATGCACACTAACAGTGCACTTTTTCACTATGCCACAGCCAAACGTAATATTTAATATCAAATCAATACAAACAGTGCTATATGTCAAGTACAGAGCATAAATTATTAAAGAACAGTCGGCTCAGTCTTACTCTTATTCTCATTCCTTTTGACAGGCGCACTTCAGGTGTAAAAGCTGATATGCTATTCCATACCGCCCATAGCACTTGGCCGGCTCTCAGCAGCCATTGATGCGGGTGTCATGTCCGATACATCACAGACTTTTCGCTAGAGACGCAGCAATTGTTACATGGCTGCGGGATGCAGCCAGATTAAATGTGTAACTATGTTTAGGGTCAGCAGGCACCAGACAGATCCCTGCTATTAGACTGGGATGAGGGAGACAGTGAGGCAAAATGAACTGCATTGACTCGGGACGTGTGAAAATCTGAGAAATGGAAGATGTGAAAAAGTTTGTGTCGCTGGGTTTCTCAAACATAATAGCGATGGAAGAATGGGATAGAAAGTGGATGAATGAGCTGGAGACTCGGACTTGGGAGCTAGTGAGTAAAATATCTTTCAGCATTAGATTTATCGAGATAGATTAAAATAAAATTACATAAAATTACATTTTATACAGCAATAATAGGTGCTGTCCATAAAGTTTGTACTGATTGTTGTATTGGCAACAATCCCTTTGAAAAGTCTTTTTCAGTCTCAGCCAGGGGCTGGAAATATTTATTTCCTCAGGCTTTCGCCGGGGAGACAAAACTATAAAGTGTTTGGTATATGATTATGTTTTAAGAAGTACTGTTTTGTAACAGATATGAAGAATAGGCAGTAAACAGTGGCAAGGATCTACTCACATTACACTCGCGTGGGCCCTCGGCTGCCATATGAATCCATTTGCTGCCCCGAGGCAACAAGCTTCATCTGCGCCGGGAGTTTGAACGCCTGGAGAAATGAGCGCCCATAGTCTTTGATCTGAGTCTCTCGCGCGTGATTGTATCTTTGCAATCTGAAGCACTTAGGCACGCTCTGTAATTTCCACTACAGCCACAGCACCACAGTGCATCAGCCACTGTTAGTAATTGTACCTTCCAAGCTGCACATGTTACATAACGGATGCCCTTTTAATCTAAACATCCAATTACAGCTGCGATCAGTAATAATAATATCGCAGATTAAAACAAACTAGTTAATAAATGACAGAAGCTTTTTCTAATAGAGAGCTCTCTAGAAATGACAGCGTTCCTTGCCGTCCTGAAAAATATAGGATATTTCATAACATGAAGTCTCGTCTCAGGAAATCTAAAGTTCAGTGTCTGTATGTTTGCCACAAAAAAAAACTAAAAATATATGATATGCGCAAGTGTATATTATATAATGCTGTCAAACGATTAATCGCAATTAAAGTTTTTGTTTACATAATAAATGCCCACAAATGCATGTACATATTTAAGAAAAATAAGTGATGTTCATATTTTAAATATATTTATATAATCGAAATTATATGAATATCATCTTTATTTTTATAGCACTTTATACAATAAAGATTCACAGTTTCAAACAGTAACAAAATCAATGATGTCAACTTCAACTGTAAGACAATTTTCAAATTTTGTCCTCATCAAATTTTGTCAGTGGTGCCAACTTGATGACATACTTTTAATAAGTTACTTTTAAAAGTGAAGCGTTACAATATTTCACACTCCCTAAAAATATAACTAATTACGTTACTTTTTCTGGAAAGTAATTCACTATGTTACTTTTGTATGGAGACCCGCACATGCAGGGAAAAAGAAAATGTGCAGAAGATTTGCTGTTTTGTTCTTTCAATTTACTAATTTGTATGCACGATTTTGCAAATGAAAGAACAAAATAGTAAATTGTGCACACGATTTAGCCTATATTTTTTCTTGCAGGCCACGTGGACGGGTCTGGGCAGGGCTTTTTTGTTTGTTTTTAATATCAAAAAAGCTCTCCATTTACAAATCTAAGCCCTTTGCAAACAAAAGTGAAATAAACATGCTTCGGGCGATGCAAGAGAAGAAAGTTCAGCATCATTCATTCATCAGCAACAAAAATGAAACACAAATAATATCTTTTTTGCTTAGTATGGTTGAATTGGATCATCGAAGGTCAGTAGCAAAGACGTGGGTTTATAAAATGGGAATAAACACATAAATGATATTTGTCTTATTTAACATATTTAATTATTGCAGCATTGTAGAACATTTAAAGTTTGCATTTGACAGTTTTTCTTCATTTTGACGAATATTGAATTCGTTTTTGTGCAGGTGAGATGAGTTAAGCATACTCAATGCCTATGTACTTACTCTACAACATTTCTCTCAACATGGCAACACAAGAGCGGTCAGCCAAGATGAGGAAAACAGTTACTTATTTAAAAAAGTAACTCAGATATTTCCTTCTATATATAAAAAAAGCGTTACTGTAGTTCTGATTACCTAAATGCATTAAGTCTTTTGACCCCAAATAAGCAAGCCATAGGCATAAGAGGCAAGGAACCCAAACTAGATTGGGTGACAGAAGTGTCAGGGAAAAAAAAAGTATCCAGTAATTTCCAGTCATTAGTACTAGAACATTTCACTGTTTGTGGACAAGAGCATGCGAGCAGTGCATAGCGGAAACAGACTTTTTCTGCAGATGTTTATCATTGTAGAGTTGAAGAAATGGTTATCTGAAATTGCCATTACGAATAATGGACAGCTCTCCATTGATCGCCCCAGCAAATGTCCATGACAAATACGAACTGATGTGAAATCTTTTTTTGGAATTCCTCATCACATAGATTCCTGTTGATATTACCGTGATCACGCTTTTATCATTTTCAGCCAGAAACTGCAGAGTATGCTGAAAGTCAGACCATCTATACATTTTCTCAATGATGACTCAGAGCAGAGAAAACCTGACGAGGAGCTCGATAAAAACCCGGACTGGAGCTCACACTGAGAAGGCAAATCATACACTGTTCCAGACTGTTTTTCCGGTGTGTAAATTGCTTGCCGATTTTCAATTTCAGAAGTTTGACCTCTTTTGAAACAATCTCAGTTGGCGGAAGTAAAATACACAGCCCGACTGTCTAATTTCCGTTGAAAAGTAAACTGTGAAATGATCGAGCGGGGAACCAAACCATATGGCCATGTATATATTCAGTACAACGGCACTCGTACTTCCTTGATATTGCTTATACATAGCTGTAAACCAAAACAACCACAAACGCAGCTATTATAAATGTATCAAAGCTGGTTAAAGGGTGATAGAGTGAATGCGGCAATCTATTGGTTGTAGGCATTGTAAATTTCATTCAGTGCAGTCCAATGGCAACCAGAGAGAGAGAGAGAGAGAGAGAGAGAGAGAGAGAGAGAGAGAGAGAGAGAGAGAGAGAGAGAGAGAGAGCTGATACAGCCTCAGTCTCTCTCCCTTTAATCTCTTTTTTTCCCAGTCAGTGCTGCCTCTTTCTATGGAGACAATCAGATTCTCTACAATTTACTGTTCCTCCGCAGTGATTTCAATGAATTACCTTAATCTATGTGGGTCATTTACATCAGATATGTTGCCGCGTCTCTGCTGAACAGTCCCCGGAGTGCAACCTCTCTTTCGGACGGCAGCATCACGTTGGATTTTAACAGGGGCAGAACGGAGTTAGATTTTTTTCCCTTGTGTGGCACATACATTTTGACCGTACCTCAGGAAGTCGCGGCGGCAGGACAGAAGCCGTACGATGCGGATACCGCAAAGGTAAGCCACGAGAGCAGCCCTGGAAGTGAAAGTATCTTTTATATCGTGCTTACACAGAGTTGAACTGTTTGCCAGACGCCGCGTACCCGCTTATCCGCCGCTGGTTCCCGGGATTTTCCCTCTCTCTCGCTCTCCGAAAGCTTCATCCATCCGGACGAACGATGCAACGATTTTGCTTCGAGTGTTTAATTCGCTCCGGCTACTCGCGCTGATTTGCATGAAAAAGGCTGACCCTACAAACTGTTTCAGTAGTTTGTGGGCAATGCAATTCGCGTAGACGTTTCCCCCCCTCATCCAAATCATCGTTATACTCAATAAAACCCTTATTGTGCTCTCCATCATTAGTGTCCGAATCTACATTTTAAGCTGAAGCGCTGGATAAAAGAGCCTTTCACATGAGTCATAGTAATATATGTACGCACTTATTGAGGGGAAATGTTTTTAGCTGAGGGTTCGTGTGGTAGAAGTGTTTCGGTACATCACTTCTTACCTGTGGCTAACTAAACCTTGGCACAAGATGCTATGCTGATTGACGCGTTATTGTTTTCTCCATTGCACGTTTGTAGCGGTTCACATCCACATTTGCGTCAATCGCTCACTCGGCTTTTAAAGTACGATAAATCTTTCGAAATTCGCTTTCTCGAGAGCCATAACGTCGGGGCCGGGGGGGCTGAAAGAAACGCGAGGTTGGTTTTTAAAACGTATTGCGTTCGCGATAAAACGCAAGGGGCTATCAAGCAACGGGACACTTAGAAGGTGCGCTCGGACCGGAGGCTGAAGAAGCGGCAGTGTGGCGCGTTTTGTTGCTTAACTTTCGCCCGGCTTTGTTGTGGTTACAGACGAACCACATTCTCCTCAAAAGATGCGGCGGGTCCAGACTTTCTCATCACAGGGACCACTGTCTCAGCCCGAGCCGTCCCGCTTATACAGCGGCGAACCACAAGGTGGTACTGTGGACATCTCCTGAATACGTGCGTGTTTTGGGGACGGAGCGAGGAGGGGAAACCGGGCCGCCTCTCGAACATTCGCGCTGCACGGCGTTTTAACCTTCACTTCGTCAGAACGCGAGTCGGTTTAAGTGGAGAAATACGGTTCATAATTACCGTAAATTGAAAAGCGCCAACAACTTCAGTCTCTATGTAATGAAAATCTCTAAAGACACAATTAGCTGTACTTTCTATGTAGGAACTAATTTAAAAACTGACTGGCGATGGATCTTATTTTAGGTAGGCTAAGCGTGTTTATCTGCATGCATGCTACTTTATTCACGAGGACGGCATTGGTTTTTGATCAGTTATGTTTTTTTATGCTTTGACCTGTAACTTTCCAACTTTCCAACAGTAAAATGAGAGTAAATTCATTGCGTGCTGTAACTTAAGATGGCCTACAGTGTACCATGTGTGCAACTTGATTGTTATCTGTAGTAAGCGTAAAAGAGTGCTTTTTTCATGATGTTCATGAATATTTGTATTATCTAAATAATTCGTTGTGGTGCTTGTTGCAGATTATCTGATGCAAAACATGCATATTTTGACACAAAGGTGTGTTCAAACTTGGAAGCAAATTGTTAGTTTTATAAAACGTTAATACAAGTGTCATAATAGAGTGTTGACGGGTCTCAGGATGAAATATTGTTTTGGATAGACAACGGGAAATACCTTTTATGGTTTGTGCAATCATACTTGTAATCATCACAGTTGTTTTGAATAAGCCACATACAAATATATATATATATATATATATATATATATATATATATATATATATATATATATATATATATATATATATATATATATAATATTTAGTAAAAATAGGCATGGTCCTTTCCAAAGCAAAATTAATTCTGGTCTTGATAGGATCAGTGGTTGGCTTTGAGTGTCACCTTTGAATGAATAATTTTCTCTCTCTCTCTCTCTCTCTCTCTCTCTCTCTCTCTCTCTCTCTCTCTCTCTCTCTCTGCTTTCTGGGGCTCCTGTCCACACTCAGAAAGAAAGATAGAATGAGAGAATACAGCTTGAGAAAACAAATTCCAGCTGACTTGCCAGCCCAGACGCCATGTTGAATAAGTCATAGCAGGTGCATTTGCAGCGGAATTGCACAACGTTTATCCGAAGTTCACCCAAAGGTCACAGCGCTGTCTATGCTTTATTCCATGGTCTTTTGTCTATCTCTCGGACCAAATCGATACTGTCTCCTGTGTGTCACGAGTCACTCTTTGAACAGTGCGATTGTTAAAGCCTCCTTCAAGCAGATCATTTATTATAATTAAAATTCAGAGAGAGACTCGGAACCTTCATTGAGATTCGCACGAGTTATCTTCGGTGATCACAGAGGCAGCGAATGCTATTTTCTCTCCTTTTATTCTCTTTGGTCTCATTTCTCTTCTTTTTATTTGTCATACTCGCTCACGTATCAAGGGTGCATTTAAGCAAAGCGTACAGAACATTTAGAATAGACCTTTTACCTTTTTTAAAAAAATCACCTTTATCTAAATATAACACGTTCTCTCTTCCGAAAATATTTCATGCATTTAACACTGGAAAACCTTATTTATTTATTTACTTATTTTAAGAAATATTTATAAAAGTGGGGTCCAATTTTGTGGACAACATTTTTTTTTCTGAGAAAGCGTTCATGAAGATTTTCGACAATATGAGGGTGAGTAAATTACCAAATAAAAAAAAATAATTTTAGGTGAAATATTTCTTTGGGCTGGCAGCCAGTATGGTCAAATTTGTTCTTTGTTCTTTTTCGTTGTAATGTGGTACTTTGGCAGAAAGTACCTCCGTATACTGAGCTTCTTAGATGTAGGCATTGCTTGAGGATGTAGCGATATTGGCGTAAAGTTATTGAATAAATCCCTCTTGGCTGCTCTAGCTAGACATCAGAACGAGAGTGCATGCAAAGCGGTGGATGCTACATAGCTTTTTGTCTGTATTGGAAATTAAATTGCCGGCCAGACATGCAGGCCCATCTGCTTCAGAGGACAAAATATGTACGTGAAAGGTTTTCTGAAATGCCCATCTCAGTGTCATTATATGTAATGATAAATGGCAAAGAAAGAACTAACGAAAGGTTAAAACTTAAAAACCAGTAGTCATACCTCTTAGATCAATAAAGTCCCGTTGATGGATAATGCTGTCTTATTTGTTAGTTGTTTGTTGAGTCTATTAAAATGTGTTTTATTTCAAGAGAAAACATTTCCCCCCTTTTTTGTATCCGTTTATAATGAAGCCATTGCTGAGTGCACACAGCAGTCTTGATATCTGAGCTAAATGATGGTTTTAATTTTAAAAAAGACTGGACTTAAAACCCCAGGGTGTTATGGGATGGGTCTTTCTGAGACCACCAATAAAGATCTTTTAAAGCATGTCATGTGCACTGGGACTCAAGCCTTATTAAAGTGGTACCCCTTCATTAGATGCTGCCTTAGAGGAATATCACCTTTCAAAATGCTGTAAAATGCTTCCGTGTTGTTTGTTTTCTTGCGCTTCCTAGTTTCCTCTTGTGACTGGCAGTGCTTAAAAACATCCTCTCGTTTTAGTCATGAAGTGGGAAAGTGAAGATAACCCTAATCCTTTTGTAATTTAGCATTGCTCAACACCAATTTCAGTTAATGTGACTGTCTCAATGAGTCTATTATATCATCACTGCTTTGTTCGCACAATTAACTTTCCTTGGGTTATACTATCTACCATCTGATCTTCGCTGAAATTGCTTTGAGATATGAGGAAATGAAAAAGTTACATCAATCAATCTTAGATTCCTGAAGAATTATTTAGACAGGCTTTGAAAATGGCAGAGTAGATAACGCTGGGCGTGACATCTGTTAAACACACCGTATTTCGAAGATGTTGGAGAAACGATGCCCTTTTACGACTATTTAAATAAGAGGTACTGATTCGAGAACAGTCTCATAGGAAACTTCGCTTCGCTTTCACTGACAGAGCTATTAATGGAGGGATCAGAGCGAACCAAACAGTTCATCACTTGCAGATTTACTCAAGGACTCAAGTCATTAAAGTTTCCCTCCAGAGGTTCCAGCGAGCCTAGTTCGGTAATTTGAGGCAAGTGTGCATGAGCAATCCATGTGGTGATCTTGAACTGTATATGAAGTTATACAAGTCAGAGCTACGGTTGAAGTTGTTGAAGTTCAAGAGTATCAAAAACACCAACTGATGAGGATCTTCTCGATTCTTGTTTTCACACCCACTCTCTTTCCTCCTCTTTCTTGTATGTGGATGAAATGCATGAAACATTCATTATTTAAATTCGCACGCTGGGTAGCATTTCTTGTGCATAATCTTCTCTCAGCTTTGTGGGCTTCTTCTGTCTGTTCATTCAGGTGGAAAGATTATCATTTGTTCAGACAGTAAATGCGATGCAGACATACCATTTTACAATTCACATGTAGTTAAATCAGAGGGAAATGTGTATTCATGTCTACTCCAATATATATCTCTAAGGAAATTTCTTTTGTGTGCATATGATTTATACCGGAGGATCTTCCTGGAAAGATTCCTGGAAAAAAAAACAAAACACTGTGACCTTTAGCATTTCCAAATCCCGAGGAGTCTCAAACCGATGTCTTTCGTGACATTCGTGCTTTTCGTAATCACGCAATCTGTTTTCTATTGCTAAATTCCCAAATTTGTACTTGAACAACAGACTACAGTCAAAGGATAATGGATAAATGACAGACCATAATGATTTTCGTGCTCTGATTGTGCCCAATGACTTCACATCTCATGATTTTACTGATGATGACTATGAAGAGTAATCATGGTGCACAAATACAAAACTCCTTGAAGGTCACTGTTTTGAATGCCAGGGGATGCACGGACTGATCAAATGTTTGCCTTGCATGTGATGTAAGTTGCTTTAGATAAAAGGGCCTGCCAAATACATGCATGTTGAAAATTCACAATGACAACTAAAAGTCATAAAACACTCCAAAGTCATACGTAGAAAAGAGAAAATGTACATATATCAAACTCTATGTTTTGTTGCTCTAAAACATAACTGGTTCAATCAAAATGCCTGTTTTGTTCACAGATAGACATTTTTTTACGTAAACGGATCAATATGTTCTAAACAGTCTTATTTAGTGCAGCTAACCTCATAAATAGATACACTATACTATATTTTGTGTATACACTACAATGCTACGCACACAGTTATTTGAGCCTATCAATTTACCAGACCACTTACTGTACAAATTGTGGCCCAGTCAATGGAAACATAGAGTCATATTTCAAAATTGTTTGCTATTGTTTGAATCTAGAGTATAATGATGTCTAAGTGTTAGCATTTATTTGCTATTTACGTCTATTGTTGTATATTTTTCTCCTGCAGTGCAAGGTTACCTTGGTGCCTCCAATGTTTGACACAAAGCATGCAAAAATAATGAAGGAAATGCAATTTCTCTATTTTGACAATGAATGATAATTTATGGGCTGTTTTTTTCTTTCCCACAGGCAAACCAATAAAGGAGGTATTGAAAGGAGGGAGTAGTTACACCAGAGGACAGCTCAGAGGGAAAGAACCGCATTTTGTTTCTCATCAAAAGGATAGCAGTTAAAGAACAACAAAAATACAGCTGAGATCTAGAATCGCCCTCATGGCATGGGGGAGTGACATGATCGCTGATCTGATTGGTGGGCGCACTGTCAATCATCTGTCCATTGCAGCCTGAGGGCGGGGTTTGACCTTGGCTGTGGAAGGAGTGGAGGACCGCGAATTCAAACAACTCTGCTAAGCGCAGCTGGACCATGTCACGACTCAGAGGAACCCCATGGATATCACTCACCATGATTCATCCAATGGCTACTCTACGCCTTTTTACCTGGATTGTGCTTGCGGCTGCTTGGCTAGCCATTACGAGGGCTCAGCAGCACCCTATTGTCACGACAAACTACGGCAAGCTAAGAGGCTTGAAAACGGCTCTGCCCAATGAGATTCTAGGGCCTGTGGAACAGTATCTGGGGATTCCCTATGCCCTCCCGCCCACGGGGGAGAGAAGGTTTCAGCCCCCCGAGCCCCCCATGTCGTGGCCAGGGATTCGAAATGCCACACAGTTTGCTCCTGTTTGTCCTCAGTTTCTAGAAGACCGGTTTTTACTCAATGATATGTTACCCGTATGGTTCACCGCCAACTTGGATACTGTTGTAACCTACGTACAAGATCAAAGCGAAGACTGCCTGTACTTAAACATTTATGTTCCCACAGAGGATGGTATGTCATTTACTTCTTTAAAATAGTATATATATATATATATATATATATATATATATATATATATATATATATATATATATATATATATATATATATATATATATATATATATGATGTATATATTTAATGTTTTCTTCTGGACAAGTTTCGTTGTTTGTTTGCTGATCTCAGTTGTTTTTTTGCAGCTTAGTTTGCTTAGCTGCCATCATCACAACTTGATCTACAAAGCTTTTCCAAATTCAGCTAATTGTTGCTGACATTCCAAAAAAGGTTTTCCAAAGATTAATATTTTTATTTTATTTTTTTATTTATCACTGATAACTAATGGCTTTTGCTTTTTAATAGTTAGTCAAATTAAATTTAGATATTGTATAGGATTAAGGATGTATGAAATGGTCATACCAAATCTTTGCTAATATACGAATGAACAGCCAATATGCCGGTAATATCCAATCTAGTTATTTGACTCGGTCCCTATACTACAGTAACAAGATATCCCATCACATTTAGAGCGCTGATAAAGCTCATGAACTCAAAGTAAAGTAGTCTTTTTTTGTATGATTATTATCATACAAAAAAACAATAAAACAACAACTACAAAAGCTTAGCTGGGTAGTCTGCTGTAAATCTTATCTTAGTTTATTTTCTTTATTATTCAAGTTGCTGTTATTTAGGTGTATAATAGTAACAATTCACATATACGCTGAACTGTTCAATTATTAGTGTTGAATTGCATTTAGTGAGCTAAATTTAGCTGAACTGAATGATTAAGGAAAAAAGATTAAATTGTAAATGAAAATCTCTCAAAGAGTGGAGCAGCCATGTTTGCACCTTCAGATAGTCGCTGTATTATTATTGTAACATAATCATGATGAAACATTTTGCCAAGGATTCAATTATTCAGGCATTTGGGGAGAATTTGTATCTTGAAGTTATGAATCTTGCTGCTCCGTACATAGTGCTTTTTTATAATAGTGTTTATTGCAATCTGAAAACTAAAATCTATAACAGTATTTTTTTTGGAACTTGGAATATTTATTTATTGATTTTTTGAAGTTAAAGTTACTATATTCTGAAATCATGACTGTTCCTGCACCAGTGTGCAGGACATTTCTAACAGAATGTGTCAGCATATTGTGACAGCCTGCAGTTTTGCTTAAAAAAGTCTCTTCTGTGATGTTGAAATTCAATCCTCTTTTGTGCCGTACCGAAGTCGGTCATCCCCTGTTAGCTTTCAAGCGCTAACCGCCCATCATGCTTCGGCTCTCCAAATTGCCCTTTTCAAAATCCTATGTAATATGGGACCATCCTGGCATTTTTGACTCAAAGAGGGACTTGCTCTGCAGTTGTGGCACTTTTGAAGCAGGATGACAGATATAAAAAAAAAAAAAGCCCTTTAGTGCAAAGACCATATCAAAAGAAAAAGCATGGCCTTCAAAGCTAGAATGGAAAACCGGGATCACCACTTCCTGATCTGTAGAAAACAGGTTAGAGACACATAAATTCTCTTTGTGTTTTAGTTGCCCGCTTCTTTTGTTAGCTAGACGCACAAAAGAGACTGCAGTCTGTTAGTGACGGAGTCGGCTTTATCTCTCAGTGCAGTTACGAGTGAAGGCTGTGGAGGTGGCATCCTGTTTTGTTGTGAATTAATCACAATGAATGCTTCAGCCTGAAGGGACGGTCTGGGTGAAGAGACAATGCGGGCTCCCTTCCACTCTTTAATTGGGAATGCTAACCAATTTAATTTCAATTGGACTATTCAAAAAAAAAACCTATTCAGAGAAACAGAAAGATGTTGAAAAGAGGCAGTCACGACAAATCAGTGCTTGTTAACCCTCATTGTCTATCTCAATGGGTGGACTTCTGTAACCTAACATCGGAAATCCAGTCTTGTTTTAAAGATAATTGAGATCTACTAGTGTAGTGCAAATGGGGAACTGACACCTATGATCATGTGCTGTATTTAATACCGCTCACTGACCTTCCACAGCCTGTAAGCCTATATGTTCATAATAGTGGCCAGGACTAGTTTTAGGGAATTCATTTTTATTTTAATTTAATTTAATTTAATTTAATTTAATTTTTTAGTATTACTTTTATTTTATTTTATTATTTTATTTTATTTTGTTTTATTTTATTTTATTTTATTTTATTTTATTTTTGCCTGTCTGGTGGCATAATAATCTGATAAAAAGTTCAATATAAAATTAATTTGAGGATTTTCATAGTATTTCACAGGCTTTTGTTCTGTCCTTCTTTGATGACAGCCCTATCCAGCTGATATTGACTTTATAAGTATATGCAGTACCCACAATAATTCATTTTCTGCCATTATTTGGGAGTTTTTAAAATAACTATAATGGAAGCGACAAAATCTGACTAAGCAGTTCAGACACTGTCAAATGTGCTGATTTGATGAGTGACCTAGAAGAGGGAACCGTCGTATAAATATTTCTTATTTAAAGTCATAACATTTCTTTCTTTTTTGAAATCATAAAACTTTTTCACCTTGAAGTTGTATTTTGAATCCCAGACTTTCAATGTCATCTCAAACTTCTTCACGCCACTAAATATATCTCAGAATGCATCTCAGAAGCTGCCGATCTCCTGGGATTGTTAGACACAACAGTCTCTGGAGTTTGGAGGAGAGAAAAAAAAAAACTGAATTCAGATGAGCAGCAGTTGCCGGTGAAAGTGCTTTGTTAATGAGATGGTTTGACAGAGAATGGCTAGAATGGTTCAAGTGACCAAGAAGGTGGCAAGAACTAAAATAACAATGTACAACAACAGTGCCATCCACCCTGAATCTTTAAGTGGCTGGCCGGAGGAGATTCCTCTGTCAGCTAAGAACAGAAGGCTGAGGCTACAGTGGCTAGCCAAACTGGACATTAGACGATTAAAAAACATTGCTTTGTCTGATGAATAAAGAATTCAGATGCAATACAGATGGCAGGGTCAGAATTCGGTGTTAACCACATTAATTCATGGATCCATTATGCACTTTTTTTTTCGTCTCAGTCTGCTGCTGCTTTTAAAATGTTGTGATTTTTTTCCTGGCACACAGTACGCTTTTTGAGCATCATTTAAATTCCAGATCCAACCTGTTGTGATCCTGCGTTCTCGCTGACCGTGTGCATCTCCTTATGGTCACGCACACACACAGTCTGCCTATTTTCTAATAGTTTGTTCCTGCATGATAACATAGCATGTCAGATAGACTGGTGAAGTCATTGAGTTTAGTGCAGTGGTCTCCTGGGAATGGCATGAATGTGCAGCTGATGCTAACGTGTGATATTATCATGTCAGTATGGACTAGATTCTCCAAAGACTGTTTCTGGTTTTTAAAATCCATTCCATCAAGAATTCATATTATATTAACTAACTAAAAATAATAATAATTTACTAACCACCATGTCATGAAATTTCTCATGTCTTTCTTTCTTCAGTCGAAAAGAGATTTTGAGGAAAACATTACAGGATTTTTTCTCTGTATAGTGGGCTTCAAAATCTGTCTTTTTCTAAATCATCAATGGGTTTTTTGAGTAGTCCAATTGAAGTTAAACTGGTTAGCATTCCCAATTATAGAGTGGAAACAAGTCTCTCATCTCAGAGCTAGTGCAAGCAGTTTTGGTTAAAAAGTGTATAAAAAATTACCAACCTGGTACTAAATATCTACCTCTTTTTGTGCAACTCCTTTTTTTATGTACCTTGCTGCATGTTTCGGTGCAGCTTCAAAGAGAAATGTTCACTGAGTGGCGCTAAAACGCAGGTGCAATACGTGGACCCCGGCACGTTTTTATTACATCGATATAGGTACATATTGCTGTGTTTTTATTACGTTGCCTTGGGTACGTATGGCGACGGTTCAGAATATCCAGAGACTTTTGCTAAAAGTTAATGCTCTTATCATGTTTGAAATATGCTAAAACTTTTTTGATGCAACCGTGCCATTTCAACTCCCCATCACGCAGAGTTGAACAGTTTTTTTAAACCGTAGTGACACAGGAGATCCTTAACTCTCAAGCACATCTCCGTACTCCGTGAGCTACCGAGCAAACCTACCATCTATAAAAACCCATAGATGTAATTCTGGATATGTGCGATGCTAACCTTCAACACATTGGCTCTCACTGAAGTCCAGTATATGGAGAAAAAAAAAACACGAAATCCTCAAAAACCTTAATTTCTTTTTGACTGAAAAATGAAAGACATGAACATCTTGGTTGACATGGAGGTAAGTAAATTATCCAAAAATGTTAATTCTGGAACTAATCCTTTAAAGCATAAAATAACATATGATACTGTAAGGTGAATCTTTGAGGTACAAATTGCGATCACGTATGATCATCTCTCATTTTGCGCCCCGCTGAGGCTTTTAATTTGTTGCTGTCAATCAGCTATGAATAATTGGCCATTTCTTGTGGTTAATGTGTTTTGTGTGAAACCTTTATTTGAGCTGTGGGGATAGTATCGACCGCTGGGTAATGAGATGTCCTTTGAAGCTTAGCCCAAAAAAAGTGTTCAAAGCTAGTGTAACTTAGTTTCTCATATTCTTCAGGTTGAATTATTAATGAATATAATGTAATGAGCTTCTGAACTAAGGGATTAATAAATGTGCTTCGTACATGCTAAAAATACTGATTCAACCTGTGCTGAGGAGAAAACGAAAAAAAAGTGTATTTTTTTTATTTTTTAATACAGGGGTGGAGGGTATCCCTGTGAATTATTTTTTGTGGTTTGCATATGACAACCATATTAATGCCAAAGTTTCAACATTCATCCCGAGAACTGAAAATGGCAAATGATAGCAGAACGTGCAACATTTTCTCTACTTTACAGGCCATGGGTTTCATCATTTTCAGAGCGGGTCCCAACATTAGAAACATTCTCTCGGCACTGGTACGGTTTTCTGGATAATCTTGAATAGCGCTGAAAATCCTTCTATGAAATGAAACAAAAAATAAGACTTCCAGTTATGAAATGGGACAAGTCTTATTTCGTGTGGAATCTTGCATTTGGTTAATAGCACATCAAAATCATAGAGATGAACGTTTACCGGTTAAAATTGCTTTAGGGACCTCTGAATAAAATTCTCCTCAGTCTTGACATTAATTAAATAATTTTATGTAAGCACATCAAGCTAATCTGTCTAAGCCAATGCAACCATAACATCACTTATGCAGTCATTTGTGTAAGCTAATGCTGAAAGACTCAAGGGCAGCGAATAAACATTTCTAGAATAATTCATGCATTTTAAGCTACAAAAGCTTGCAGCTAGTAACTAGTAGGGTCAACTTCAGGTAATTTTCTGAGTACTTATAGTTATTTATTTAAAATATATTCTAAAGCATGTTCTGTAAAGGTATAAAACAAAACTAGTATGTACTGTACAGCGGCAATGAAACTATATATCACTTTTTTGAGACATATGTATCAGTCAAAACTATTATATTAAACAATATTTAGATTTTATTTTTTCCTTTTTGTTTTTACATAAAATGACACCAATTTAAATAGATATAAATCAAATCTGTTTATTCACTTTGTGCGTAGGAATGTTAGGTCACACTTTATTTTGATAGCCCACATTAGACGTGCTAGTAACTTTGTAACTGAATGTCAGCTGATTCCCATTCATTTGCAACTGCATGTATGCTAACTCTGTGTTAGAATCTGTCTAAAGTGGACTATCAAAATAAAGTGTTACCGAATGTTATGTGGGTTTGGGCTTGGCATCATACCTGCAGGTCGACATGCAATGCAATGTAAAAACTGTGGTGCTTTGAAAACAGCTAGGCTTATGTGTATAGAATATTAATCAGTTTGGGTTTCATTTGACATACATTGTATTGACTTGATAGTTATTGGGAAAAGAGTACAGTCAATAAGAACATACAGATATACCAATACCAACATTCTTAAAAAAAAAATATATATATTTAGTTTTGTGCTCCACACAAGTTTGAAACAACGTTATTATTATAAATTAAGGATGATTACAATTTTTGAGTGCAGGAGTGTTTAGGAAACATTTTTGATAACAATCATTACTTTTGCAGTTCCATTTAGTCCCACTAGTGTCCAATTTGGTCTTATAAAATTATGTATATGTGCTTTTTGCGCAACACCATTTTTACTGCACTTTCAAAGAAATAAACCCACTGAGTGTTTTTATTACGTTGATATAGCTACATATTGCTGCGTTTTTATTACGTTAAACATCCAGGGACTGTTGCTAAACATTGATGCTCTATCATGTTGAAAGTATGCCCTGCTAAATGCAACCCTAAACCTACCCAATAGTGTTAACAAATGCAAAACTGATATAAAAAGGCATTTGTTGTTTTGTCTAACTGTAGTTACATTTAATTTGAACCAGAGCTCCTCTCTATACTCTCTCTGTATCCCTCTCTATGTGGGATATCGAATAAAACTTATTGTCTACAAAAAAATCCTGATACGTGTGATGCTAACATTCAAATGCATCACCTTTATTAATCAAAACTCAAAATTTGTGTGAAAAGGAATAAAAGGTGCTGGAGTTTTAGTGCCTCGTTTCTTTTGGAAACTGCAGTGATATGTACTTGTAGGTACATATTTCGTGTCTTGCTAAAAAGTGCACCCAGGTAGCTAGTGTGACTGTTTTTTAACATCAGTCAGGCTGTAGAGGTTAGGTTAATGTTTAAAACAACCGTGAAGGGAACCTTGGTTCTCCAATTTCGGTTAAGAGAACAAAACTGCTTCGTAAGGCAATATGGAATATGTCAGAGCAATTACACAGCAGTGTGTGGGGCAGTAGATCTCCTTTCTCTGACAGGAAGTCAGATGAGTGGAAAGACACGGGTAAGTGTCTGTGGAACCGGTCAACCGTAGAAAGCAAATGTCATAGAACTTCACTGCAGGGCCATGTGTTCATAGACACATATGCCTAAGCATGATTATATACTGTATGCACACAAAAACTGCATGTTACCACATAGTTTGATATACTTCTTTTTTTTTAATGCTCAAGAGCGGTGGCATGAGTGCCTTTACTCTGCACTGCTCTTTTTATAAGGGTGTTTAATAGATTGTGTGATGTCTATCAGATTGTGTGTGAACTTTATAGGCATATTGCTGGTGATGTAAGAGTAATTGCACACAAATCCAAATGTGCCAAGATAGGATTGGGCTTATATTTAAAGAAGACTTTTGCATGTACTACCAAATGATATCCATACATTTTGCTTGCTGATGTAGCTGAGTACATGGAGTAAACTCTTTAGGATTTACATCTGTACATGTTAAATAAGATATTGGAATGCCTGTTGGATATTCATGAATCCATTTCAGAGAAATATGAATTGACAAATAACAAACTGAAATGACTCGCAGTCTTGCAGACAGGTTTCGTGTAATACACTTTTCAGCATTTTTTTATTTGGAGACACGACTTAGAATACATATTTCAAGTCAAGTCAAGTACTTCTTTGTCACTGTTTTACACAACAAAGAATTGTCATTGTGACTCCTTAGATTACATATTTAGCATGGACAACACATATCACTCATGCAAAACAATTCTGATTAGAACATATATAAACTTGTATATATCTCGCATGCTATAAAAACTCGACATGTTTTTGTACAGACAAACTTTAATAATTCAGAGCTTATTCTGAGAGTAAAGACATTTCTGCGGACCTTTAATAAAGCATTACGACTTAATTAGTTTAATTATTAGCACATCTTTAATTATTTATCCTTTGATTCACATCATTAATAAGCATGGACCATTTTCAATTTCTTTTCCACCAGGTCAATATTGACATAGACAGTTCACCTTTAGCTTAATTACTGAGCCACCAGGGCAGTTCAGCTTTGAAATCTTTGGGCTTGCTTTATTAAAAATCTGCCATTCTCATCCTTTTTATGAGGAGATTATAAACAAATGAAAGTGATTTGTCTTATTCAAGACAAAATCCTGGACCATAACTACTATATATATATATATATAGAGAGAGAGAGAGAGAGAGAGAGAGAGAGAGAGGGGTTGACATGTCTCACCCAGTTGATCAGTAATGATTTCCTGAAATGTTTTATATGTTTTATATTTATGGCATAATGCCTAATTACTAGATATTGACAGTAATTATTAGATGAAAGGAAAGGCAAACAAAGAAACAGCTTTCCTTATAGCAAGTCAATTAAATTGCCTGAGGACCTGAGGTTAGGAAAAATGTCCTAGTTAGCAATGTCATGCTTGGTTTGATATGTTAGTGTGTTAAAATGAGAATCGATTTTAAGATTAATACTTTAGCTCTTGATACCTAGTCAGAAGTCATTACCTCATAACAGTTATCTTTAGATGATGCTGACTAAACAGATCAGTACTTTGTTACAAACAAAACTTAATTATTATGCAACTAATATCTGTTAATGTTAATGTAAGTTATAAAACATTACTAGATTTTCACATTTTTACAGCTTGTGCAATTCAGTAAAATAAGAGAATACGTGTGAAATAAAACGAGAAACATCATTTCCAAAGGGACTGTTTGTTTGTAATATGCAGTGTCAAAATGCATTGCCCTTTGCACTTTTCAATTTGAATAGCATGATGCGGAAATATTGATTTCACAAAGTTGAAAATAATACGTTAAATGTGAAATTGTGAAGTAGATCAGCAAGGCTGGTAAAATGTTCACCATGACAGATTTTTGGCTATAAAACTTACCACATATATATATATATACTTTTTTTAATGAAATTTATGAAAAAGAAGCATGAGATAAAATATTAATTAATGTGTCACGTTGGTGGAATATTAGCCAGTGTTAGATCAAGTTTAAGGGTTATTCCTTTAAACCCCTGAGCAGACAAAAGAAAAAGTTGCAACAAAAGACCAACATCAGGCCAAATTCACCTCAGAGCAGATGTGCTTACTCCACTGATCACACAACTGCAATATTAAACAGCAAAACGTATGAAATGGACGTGGAATACTCTAAAATAAACGAAACAATGCTGACAACAGCATTGAAATGGAAAACAGAAAGAATAGTGTAGTAAACGCATTTTATATTTTTTAATGTAAATTACGTACGTCTACTTATTCCATATCAACTCATTCCGAACCCCCATCTGTAAAACTTGGCACGGGTCCCGCTGCTCTCATATGTTAGTCTGGAACCATGCAACATTCACTTTCGTGGCTGGAAACACATACTTTAAAGCTGCACCATTGCGGAGCTTTGTATAAGACGAGCCTCTTTAGGAGGGTTGTACAAAAGAAGTCATTACTCAGAAAGAACCATGTAAAAGGATCTGTGCAGTTTGCCAAAATTCGTAACACTGATGCATTGGTGAAGGGAAAGATTTAGAGTCCAGGACAGAGCTGTTTAGCTAGAAGTCAAGTAGATCTGTGTGATGCGAACCTAACAATACACCGCACGGAACACACCGCATCTAAAATGAAGTATAATGGTGGAAGTATCCCGCCGTAGGGCTACTTTTCATCAGCAAGGGACAGAACATCTTATTACAAGAAAGAGAAATTGAAGACCCGATGCAGAGAAATAATGCAAGAGAATATCATTTGACTTGATATAAACCGAATCTTGGTAGTTCATCTTTGAAAATATCAATAACTCCAATTCCGTGCTACATAGGCTACATGACTCTGTGCGAAAATTGATATATGCTAATGCTACATCTCTTTTTGTCAACGATATCGTATTACATGTCTAACATTAGCATAATTCCCAGCTTACTACATTTTGAGCGTACCTTAATACGGTTTTACTGTATTTGTAATTCGGTACCGGTACGGTATCTCTGCAGAAACGCAACCCTCTTTTTTTATTTTTCGTAAGACTCGACATTTACTATTGGGTCATTACTCATACAGGAAAGGAAGAGAGAAATGCATGCTAGCAAGGTTGCTAATCATCGAATGTCCTACTGTATCATGCCAGTCATTTATTTAATTAAAAAGTCTAACCTTTAGGCTGAGACTACCGCGGCGCATTATTAATATCTTAGCGTGAAAAACCCAAACTAATAAGACAAAAGAAAACAAAAGAAGCGTATAATTATTCAGGATCTATTCTCGATCACCTCTGGGCAAAGTTATGTCTTTTTGTTTTTCTTGTCCAACCTCATAGTCCCTGTTGTGTGGTGCTTATGACCCAGCAGGGTGGGTGTGTTGTTCACACTCTAGTGATTTACATGCTACTTACTTTTGTTTATACAGCTTGACATCCCACAATCCTCTGTTAACTGAAGAAATATTGGAACCTGCGTGATCTCTCAGTGTGAGCCAATGTTAACACACAGCGCCGCATATGTAATGAGCCAAGGTCATTTACAGAAACAGCAGAATCACGATGCTCATTCCGCATTTGCTTAAAGCAAGTTTTTTTTGTGTTTTTTTGGCACTTTATTCTCCCCCTCATTTTCACAGCAAAATGCAAGACCACTGAAGATCGTGATTAATATAATTTGTATTTTACAACAGTAAGATTTCGCTGTAATCGTGTATTTATGCATTCAGAAGTATATCATTTTTTGTTCAGCGGATTTTCTTCAAAACCTTTTGAAAAATGATTTTCGTTTAATATTTAAGCTGCTGTTTGAAAATCTGTTCCCCCATTTATCCTCTTTACTTTTCCCCTGTTGTTGACAGTAGGAGCCAACACAGTCAAAGGCGATGATTTCACCAATAATGAGGGTGGCGAAAATAAAGGTATTTTTCCATATTTGTTCCATTTTTTAACAACAAAAAAAGATTCCAGCCTGAAACCTGCATGAAAGCGAAACCGATTTTTTTCCTGTAATGACTTCTTTAGATTTGTTTAATTTGGTTCTTACGTTTTTTGGCCATCGAAGCGCACCATCACCTTTTTGACACCTCTTTCCTCTTTGGCGACTCCTATATAGCACAGAGCTGAAGGACTGTGTGAAAAGGCTAAAGTTTGCCTCTGCAGAAAATACAAGAACTTGTTTCCACATAAACATTACCTTCTCCCAGTGCTGCAAAGTGAAAGATGGTCGACGAAAGTCTGCATGCTTTTTTCCTCTCCTCCTCAAAGAAATGATTAAACAGTCATGTTTCCCTCTTTTTTCTGAGTTTTGCCATTATTTTTCCTTCATTGCCCGGTGAAGCATGAGCACTAACCTGTGTTGTTTTGACAGTGGAAATCTGTTCATTTGTAACTCCTGTCAGATGCTGTGTTGAAGAAACTCTTCTCGCTGTAATATTAATGGCTTGCTCTTTTGCATCCCATTACACATGGACAAATAATATTTTGTGAGACACAACGCATTATAAGCTGCCAAGAAAGGGTAGAGCAACGTTAATGTATGTTGTATACTCGGTAGACAAATTGTAAAAAAAAATGAAATAAAATAAAATAAAGTAAAATAAATGAATAGAAAATCAGGGTGAATGATTTTAGCTGTTGTTACGCAATAAAGAAATATGTATTTAAAAAAAATTTTTTTTTAATAAAACTAATACAATTTTCGATAATGATAATTAAATGATATAGTGTCATGGGTTAACTAAAATGGTTAGTAGTATTCAAATGAAATAAATCAGCTGATTAGAAGCAAGAGAATATTTTTGTGAACGGATCGTTGAATCATTGACTCAATCAATTCATTCAAAAGCATTTTATAGTGGTTTATCTTAGCTGCAATAAAACAAATACATAAAACAAAAAAGAAAGTGTATTAGCATACTTGATAATATTTCATCCCTCCATCTCTCACTGTCACGCATACAGCGCAGTAATGTTATGTATCTTATGTCTGTTGTCTTTTTAAAGAATGGCAAAAGTTATTCTTTTCACGACAAATTACAATTACTTGAGCATGCTTTGCAGCTCGTATTGAATTTTAATTGGCCGATTATTGTTATATATATGTGTGTGTGTGTGTATGTGTGTTCAAATATAAAAAATGGTCAAATTCTCACTGTTAACTACATTAGCTACAACTTTTGCCACAATTAAGTCCAAATTTGCTACTTATTAATAGTTAGTAAAGTAGTTAACAAATGGTTAATTTACTCAAAAATGAAAAATAACCTTTATTTCACTCACCCTCAAGGCATCTTAGGGTTATACAACCTTCTTCTTTCAGACTAATCCAATCAGAATTTTATTATGTATGCAAGTATGAAAACTTAGCTTTGTTTGTTCCGATAAACAAACTCAGACATGCTTTATTTTGTCCTCTTTGGGTGAACTAACCCTTTGTGTTTAGGCACTGGCTAGTATTAGAAATGTAGAATATAGATATGCAGAATATGTGCTTGATGAGCAGAAATAAATAGTCTATGTGTTAATATATAATCGCTTGCTATTATTACAACATAATAATATAATAGTGACTAGGTGAAACCCTGTGCAGGCTAATACGTGGCACAGAAACAAAGAGACAGGTCAGTTAAACATATGATAATTGAATTGATCTGTATTGGGCACAGGATGTAGTGGTGTCTCTTGACGCGTCTGATAAATTGCTGTAGTGGATCTGACTGTGGTTTGTGGCTGCCGAGGAGTCAGCTGTCATGATCTCTGAGTGATGTGTGCGATCATTGATTGCTGCTTTCCAGACATGTTGTACTTTCTGATTGCCCTCTGATACCTGTATCTGTATGGAATAGAGCAAACACGTGTTTGTAGACAGCTGGGGAAACACTACAAGAAGCATCTTTGAGATCTTATTTCTGCTCTTTTCCAAGGTTCAGCCTGAACGATAATCTAAATACTGTAGCTCACGACGTTTGTTGAAATAGATGGCGTTCCTCCAGCGACCTGTCATTGTGTGAATGCGTAATGGTAAAATTGTCCATACCGAAGATAGTTCCCATACAAAAATCAGTCTGTCATCATATACCTCACCCCTATGTCATTATAAACCGTTCTTTCATCTGCAGAATATAATATTTTGAAGAATATTGACTTCCGTTGTACAAACACAAGAGAAAGAAGAATGAAACAAATTCATACTGGTTTGGAATTACACGACAGTTAATAAATGACTGAACGATCTCTATAACTTTGCTTTCTAAATGTAGTAGGTTACATTTCAGTTTGGAGACCACTTCTTTCTATTAACTGTTAACTATGACTTTTGCCTCAATAAACTACTTTTAATATGTGCGTTAATATGTGCTTTACAGTATACGTACCAATAAACAGGCAATATGCTAGCTTGCTAATAAGCAACTAGTTAATAGTACGAATTTGTTTATAATTTTATTGCGTCATTTTAAAATCAGCAATATAATGAACAGACTTGGACTGAGTTGTCCAGATGGCATATTAACATTTAAAAATGCCTATTTAATCTCTGCATTCTGAAATCCGTCTGCCTTAAAAGAAACGGTGTTGAGTCATGTAGTACCACCACCAAACGCTTCTTGTTCTGAAGAGACGAAGATGGGGTTTTTTCAGAAGGGCAGGATCGATGCTCTCTGTCTGTGCGAACATCTGCAGTGGCGATGAATTACTCTTCCTGGCTCCCTTGAGGTTGTACCTATGCCATAAGACTCCCCTGCAAAATCACCCTACAGCAATGCACCAGCCTCCGCAATTTCCTGCCACCTTTAAAAACTCACCCAGAAAGACTCTTTAAATGCAGAGAAATGAAAGAGAAAGCCGTTCTTTCCATCTGTAGTCCCTTTGAAAGGATGACACTCTTTAGACTCAGCCTGCGCAGAAAGAAAGAGCTTTAGTTTGGAAATGAACGAGTGAAAGGATATCACTTGTCAACCATGTCTTAATTGGTTAACATGGGCTCTGAATGAAGGGCCCACGGCATTACTTTAACAGCTTTATTAAGGGTTGATGTTGAAAGCTTACATTTGAGACCCAGTAGCAGTACATGAATATCAAATATGTTGCATGTCCAGAAGCCACGGTTGACTTTGGCTTGATGCGAGGCCAATAATCGGCATACAATTGCATTTAATTATATTTTACAGCTATGTTTTTCGCTGGTGTGCCTGCCCTGTATTGCTGTGCATTACAATTCTGTGTTACAGCTGAACAGACTGACTGAACAGCTCAGCATTGTACAGACTGCATGGTCATTAACAGCCATCCCTCCCTACTAACACTTCTGGGAATAGATTATTCAAAAATGAAAATTCAGTCATTATTTTCTTATCTTTCCAAAACCTGTATGACTTAGTTTCTTCTGTGGAACACAAATACGTGATACATTTATTTTAATTAATTTATACGCAATTATACGTACGTTTTGGGCCAGTTCTGTATTTATTTTTTTTTTTTTTTTGGTAACACTTTACCTAAATCCCTTTTGTGTAATCTATTATAAAGGTGTTAATGCATGAACTATGCATTGTAATATGCCTTATAATACATTGTACAGTCTTATGAGTAATTGTAACCAAAACATTGTTAACGCTTATTAATTCATTGTTGCATTATACATTTTAAATGTTAATATGGTTTTCATTATTTATGAGAAAATACAATGTATTACAACACACATTATGAAAACCTATAATGCATTATACTACACATACACACACACACACACACAAATGGTAACTTTATAATGCTATCAAAATAACCTAACTACAGTTTGATTGAGATTAACTGGAATGCACGATGCAAAAATATGATTTTTGAAATCTGTTTTTGCAAATAAACTCTTCATATATACATATCAGCATATTACAATCATAATAAGCATCATGTTACTCTGCAGAGTGGATTTAATGTCTGCTAAAAATTTGTTTTTGCATCACAGGGATAAATGACATTTTAAAATGTATTCTAATAGACAATTACAATTCTTTATTCTGAATTGTAATCATTTCACAATATTTCTGATCAAATCAATGCAGCAGAAAGAGTGAGCAGAAGAGACGAGTACATTCTGCACAGAAAGCCAGTACATTCTGCTAAATATCTTCTTCCATATTGTTCCATAGTAGTCATACAGGTTCAGCATGACACAAGGATGAGAAAACGCTGACAGAATTTTCATTTTTGGGTGAACTATTTCTTTAATAAGAACTGTTGAGTCTAATGAAGAATTCAGCTCTTTCTCTCTGGTTCTTGCTCTGTATAAAGATGAGTAATGTGTGCGGTGCCGTGCAGCACATGAGGGAATATATTATCCTCCTCGGCCTGTCCTGGCAATGATGAATGTCCAGGGTGTGTGCACTGCTGAGTCACCCCCACTCACTCTCTTCTTTCGTTCCTTCCTCCCTTCCCTTTTCTCTCTATCTCTCTGACACTCTTTTTCTCTATATCTTTTCCTTTTATTTTGTTTCTGTCTTTCATGTTCTCTAGTCCTCTTTACCTGTGTCTTCTTGTCACTGCACAGTTCCACAGACAAAACAAGAAAGGGAACTTGTATAACATCTAAGCGGGGAAACTCTTGGCACTGACAGGATGGGGTCAGAGTGGACGCCTAAAGGGCCGTTCACACAAGACAAATTCTTGCATCTGCCTGTTCTTCTATGCTCTAGAAGGATTATGAGTAGCTGAATGAGTAACTAACACAACTACTACTGGGAAAGGATAAAGAAATAAAATAGACGAGATGCACAGAATGTAAGTGATTGATTTCGTCGTTGCTATGGACTACATAAACTGTTGTTTCTATGAACTAATAAGGTGAACATTTAGATTACTTGTATCATGATCTTTTTGAAGCTTGAAAATGTTGGTTGTGTGGACTGTCAATGCATGAAAGTCTCAGGAGAGAATATTAAAAATATCTTTATTCGAAACACAAAAAGGGTGAGCAAATACATTTTTAAATAACAGGGTAAGGCAACGCTTTAGCCATAAAGTATGTTTGCAATTATGAAAATAAAGATGTTTGGTTCCATTCCACTGCGACAGCAGTAAATGTTTTTGCATGCAAGAACTCAATCTGGGTGAACAGCCCCCGACTCATCAATCCCAAGGGCCAACATGTTTGCCAACTTCGCAGGTTTCCAATGCCAGTTGAGTTTCAACACACCTGGGATGCAAAATGTGCATAGATGCGCTGCCTTCTTTGCTAACAGCCCCTCCGATATGTCTCCGTGATCTATGGGTTTCACCGTGAAGAGCCTTAAGATGTGTATCGGCATCTACTTTAAACAAGTTCATGGCAGCACTCCATTCTCGTAATGTGTTTCTGGATGGTTCTCCTTCCAATAGCTGTGGCGAAGAACGATTTAAATAGTTTCCTCGGAAGGAGCCCACGAAATTCGTACCTAAACTGCTTCTACTGGGTCAAGTTTGTCAGTTAGGATTCTTCATAATAGAGCTCTCCAATTACGTGGGTGGAAAGTTTTGCCAGCGTTGGTAGTAATGGGTCAGGATAGGTAATCCTAGACCTGTATAAAAAGGGTAAAACATCAACACAATGCTTGTGTAACATCTCCACTAAACGAGAAGCCCTTGCGCAGCTATTAGTCTGCCTGGTTGAGAGGCAGAGTATTAGACAGGAGGTTCTGGCCTTGCTGATGGTCCAGCGCAATAAAGGCGCTGCGACGCTGAAAGTTGTACACCAGCAAAGAGCTGCAAAATAGATGCACTCGCATTAGTGCGCTGCCTGGCGCCCACTCAGAACCCGACCGAGATTAATCACCTGTCACGACGGGTTGTTTTCCAGCTCTCCCTCTCTTTCTCTTTCTCTCTCACTCTGTTTCCCTCTCTCTCCTTCTCTCTGTTTTCTTTTGCGGGGGAGAACGATACACAGACTTGCCTTTAATTCTGCTCGCCTGCCCACAGGCGCTGTAGGATTGTGCCAGCGCTGCAGCAGACCACGCTGGGTGTGTGTGTGTGTGTGTGTGTGTGTGTCTACGTATTTGTGCACCACCTCTATGCAGTTAATGAAGCCATATGCAACATAAACCAATAATCAAAGTACAGTGATGTGGCTTTGGCTGAATACCAATTACTCTGGGTCTTACAGCGTACCCCTGTTGGACTCCACTCCAGTCTGAGAAGCCAACAAGGGCGTTTCTAATGCAGATATACCACTCCCACTGAGAGGAGGCTGTTTGCAGTGAGTGTGTTTACGGTGGATGCAAACACGCACACCAAATGTCATAACCCCTTTTTGAAGCCATTAGCTCTCATTCCATCAGCTGTTTTGAGCAGGCTGAGGAAGCTGTTTGATGAAATATTAGTATACACATTACCCTAATAAGAGTAACAGTGCAAACCACAGAGCATTAAAACACACTTAATTAAAGATGCACACTGATTATTCACCCTGAAACAACAGTGTTATGACTTGTTTGTTACCAGTATTGTTTTCTTCATTGAGGAGGCTTTGATTCAATTTGAAGTTTTTGTTACGTAGGTGTTTTTTTTGTGAACATTCAGAAAAGTTAAAGTCTTAAAGAAATAGTTCACCCACAAATGAAAATTCGGATTTCATTTAAGCACCCTCGTGCCATTTCAGATCTTTATGACTTCCTTTCTTCTGTGGAATGTATATATAAACACCCACCAACAACTTTATTAAGTACACCTTGCTTGTATCGGTTATGACCACTTTTTGAATTCAGAACTGCCTTGATTCTTTGTGCCATATATTCAACAAGGTGCCGAAAGCATTCCTTAGAGATCCAGTCGAGGTTATTTGAGTAAAGCGAACTCATTGTCATGCTCAGGAAATCAGTTTGAGATTATCCTGCTGGAAGTGGTCAGAAAGGGATGGACATGGTCAGCAACAGTACTCAGGTAGGTCATGGTATTTAAACTTTGCTCAACAGATACTGAGTTGCCCAAAGTGTGTTAGAAAAATATCCCCTACATCGTTGCACAACCTGCAGCATCAGAACCAATGATAAAAGTCAGGATGGATCCATGCTTTCATGTTGTTTACACCAAATTCTGACCCTGCCATCTGCAAATCACAGAAGAAATTGAAACTCAACAGAATGGCAACCTTTTTTTCTATCTTGTATCGCCAATTTAGATGATCCTGTACAAACTGTAGCCTCAGTTTCCTGTTCTTAGTTGACAGGGGTGACGCCCGCTTTGGTCTTCTGCTGGTTTGATGAGTTATGCGTTCAGAGATCTTGCTCTGCATAACTTGGTTGTAACGAGTGGTTATTTGAGTTACTGTTCTCTTTCTATCAGCTCAAACCAGTCTGGCCATTCTCCTCTGGCCTCTGGCATCAACAAGGCATTTTCGCCCACAGAACTGCCGCTCACTGGATATTTTCAAATTTTCTGACCATTCTCTGTAAACCCTAGAGATGGTTGTGCATGAAAATCCCAACAGATCAGCAGTTTGTTAAATATTCAGACCAGCCCATCTGGTACCAACAACTATGCTGTGTTCAAAGTTTTTTAAATCACCTTTTGTCCCCATTCTGATGCTCAGTTTGAACTTCAACAGATTGTCTAGACCATGTCTACATATTTACCTAAACGTAGGGTGATGTCCTCTTTTTCCCAGACATGTCTTCTTTTTGGACCTAAAAACGCATCTGGCTGAGATGTATAATTTGCCCTAAATGTTTGGGATTTGGCTTTTGCTTTCTTTCAAAAATTGCCATTCATTGGGTGCATTTTTGCATCAATATCTCTGTCCGGGACTGTTTTCTTATTTCGGGTACCATTGAATTTCTGACAATTACTGCCTGCACCTGCAAAAAAAAAAATAAATAAAATAAAAATTTATATAATTTTCGCATATCGGGGAGCCTCAATAAGTATGCAGAGTATTTAAATCACTTTGGATGCAACACATGTTCGATGCAAATTTTACCAAATCTACATTTTTGGCACGGAATTGGACTGATTTTAAACTCTTGTGAAGGGTGGATTTTCGCCTGTGGGTTAAAAGTGTGAAATATTACATGCATTACATTTGACTGAAATTCTTGTATTGAAACAGTTTTACATTCTACCCATGACAACACTGGTAGATGTTAAGTTTTGTGAAGGATGGCCAATGAAAGCCTTTTAGCTGTGATTATGATCAATCTGCCCTGAATTGCTGCTATGTGATTGGCTGGATAGATATTTGCATTATCAAGCAGTTGAACAGGTGTACCTAATAAAGTGGCCGTTGAGTGTAAATATAAACTAGTGGTTTACAGTTTCCGTAATATGCATTCGTTGTTGTTATTACACAGCGTCTGCACTAAAAGCACTCGTATAGAAAGTTTTAGTGCTTGTTTTTATTGCGACTAAACAAAAGGACACATCTGTGTCTGCATTTGTTGTTCTATTTAAGACCATTAGATATCTGCTGTGAAAAATCTATAGCCTGGTAAGCCTGCCTGCAATTTGTGAAATGTTATCAAAGACTTCCTCATCCTAGGGCTTCATGTCTTCTGTTTTATAATCAGCCTCCTACACATGTACTAATCAGGGGCTTTAATCAGAACAAGAGAGCCCCACAAATAACCAACTCATCTGCAGCAATTACGGACTTCCCTGTGCATGAGCCACATCTTGAGGTGAATCTCGCCGAGGTAGGATTAGTTTCAATGAAAATTCGGCTTGGTAATGGTATAAAAAAAGCTATTTAATTTGGGATATTTGTCTGATCTTCTCATTTGGGATTTTACTATTGGATTTGCTTGTCAAAGTGTAAAGCCTAATGTGTTCTACTGATCTTCGTTTACTGAGGAAACACTGCTAGTGCTTTTGTCAGGCCACTAGCAGCTGGCGAGAAAGGGTTGTTTAATCATACTGCAGATATAAAAAGTGTTTACTGTTTGTTCAGAGGATATTTTGCTTCATTTTCTCTTTCTGTAGACATCCACGATGAGAATGGGCTGAGACCCGTAATGGTTTACATCCACGGTGGGTCCTACATGGAAGGTACAGGCAACATGATTGACGGCAGCATTCTGGCCAGCTACGGAAATGTAATTGTGGTGACCCTGAACTATAGGCTGGGAGTACTGGGTAAGTCATTGGTTTTTCATTAAATGGTGCATGGTTTTGATTATGGGATATCTTGCTGACCTCCTGTTTTATATTCACCCTCCCACACACGTAATAAAGATATACACATGTGTTCAAGTGCCTCATGATCTTGGAATAGCTGAGAAATAAAAGGGTCATGGGTTTAAAAGTCACACACTTTAAAATGAAGATTTCATTTTGTTTATTCGTTGAATAAAAAGAAGAGCTAGAATGTTATGTAAATGCTTTATGAGGCCTAGTTTAATTCCCTGCACTCAGTTATGGTCATGAAATGCAAATAGAATATTCTTATGAATCTTTTTCCTGTTGGAAGAAGTCCCTAATGAGTTCAGTTTCTTGATCGGTTATGCTTCAGTGTTATTATGCTTTTATAGTATTTTTAATAGCTAGTTTTTCTTTTATATATCTATTTTGGTAACACCTCATTTTGATGGTCCCTTATGAACATTCTGTTGACAATAAGTAACTGTGCATCTACATGTATTTTTTTTTATTAAAGTATAAGTAGATTGTCTGATTTTATCTGCTAACTCTTTATTGTGATGATCTATCAACACACATTCCACTGACTATAGGTAGATTTTCAAGAACATGTTAACTTATTCGAACCCTACAAGTCTACTAATACTCTACAAAAAATCTAATGAAAGTTAGTTGACATGTGGGTGCAATGGTACTTATTGTCAACAGGATGTTTATAAGGGACCATCAAAATAAAGTGAAACCAATTTATATTTTTAGTTATAGTTTACTTTCTAGTATTTTTTAAAATATTTTCTTTAAGGAACAATTCTCACTCTTATCTACCTGCCTATTAGCATGAATATTACTAGCATACAGACCATTTATTGTTACATCCCTTAACCTTACCTATACCTAAAGCTCAACAACTACTATAAAAATTATTAAATAGAAAATTAAATTGAGTAAATTAGCAGTTTATTAAGTGATTTTTTTATTAGCTTAATTTATTTTATTTATAGTACATTTTGAATTTAAATTTCATTTAATATAATAAGGCACAATTTCTCATGTATTTATTTTTATATCTTTTGAATTTGATTGTTTTTTTGCTTTATTACACTTAACAAAACTGAAATAATAATACAAGCTATGGCCATTTTTACTTGTCTTTGCATCATGACCAGGCAAAATTGCCTCTATAAATCGTAATGATTATATTCCACAAACTCGAGGGGGACAAATTCAGTACTTCTAAATTTGAAAAAGGAATATTCTTACTTTTTTTTTTTTTTTTTTTTTTCGAATTCAGAATTTGTGCTGTTTAAACATCCACTCTGGATTCACAAACTCTTATTTCACCTTTCATTCCAGTACAGTTAGGCTTTAGAACAGGATGTAGTATGATTAATAATTTACATTTAAGAATCTCACTCTTTCAGGCTTGCTTCTATTGGACATAGTGGGTAAATTATAAGAAAGGATCATAGTTTTATTCACAGTCCTCCACTTCAGCTGTTCTTACTCATTATCAGCCACAGCTCGTTTTGAGGCTGGCTATATTTAGATGTGTTGGAGGAAAGGGTATAGGCCTCTGCAAAAGTGAGCACTGCGGGAAAAGACAGTAGTTGAAGGGAGGGAGAGAGGAAAGTAGCAGGAAGACTGAGGACAGGAGTGAGAGAGCGCGAGGCCTTTGTTGAACGTGTTTCTGCTTCTCTGCCTGACAGTGCTCAGCATGAAGGTGATGGAGAAATTCTAAAGTGTCTGGCTGTCTTCGTCTTTATGGAGAACAGTTTGAAGTGTGGTGGCAGTGAAAAGCTGAATCCTAGATGGAGGGTAAAGTGAGATTGGAACATGTTCCCAAGCATTTAAAATCGCAGGATCATTTCCCTTTTGTACCTCTTCTTCAGAGAGCGAGAGCTCTTTTTCCACAACAAAAGTCATATTTTAACACCTCTGAGGTATCTTGGTTGTGGCGTATGTGTGTGTGTGCGCACCGACTGCTGTCTAGTTGGCCCATGCCCAGTCTGCCACCAGCGAGACAGATTTTCTTCTCAGCTGTTTTTAGACCTAGTGTTGTAATGGCTTTATCCAGCTTTTAGACACATGCTCAATGATTAGCCAAGGGTGAGAGGAGCATTCCGGTGTGAAAATACTGTTTGCAGAAAGTCGTGCTCTCCTTTCTTCAAATGGCTTGGTAGAGGACAAAAATCGCGGCTGAACATATGTAGATAAGTAGATAAGATGGATTCAGCAACAGTGTGATATGCATAACAGGGTTGTTAGTGTCATAATCATGTGGGAAGTAATACGAATGCATTGGAGTTTATTTATGTTCGTTTTGTATAGGCTGTATGGGCACGCATGTGTTCAGACGTGCATTTTTAATAAATTATTTGTTTTTTTGTCAAATGCAACTGTGTGTGCTTTCATAGTAATTGCTTCATCTGCAGTGGGGCACATGTGGCCTGCCGATGATCCAGTTGAGGCTGTTAGAATGAACTGAGATGTGTCACAGGCACATGACTCTCTCTTTCTCTCTCCCTCTCTCACATGGCAACGTGATCAGACTGCTGATGTGCTTTATAAAACAGCAGAATGGCTCTGTATCTGCACTTTACTCTTCATCTTGGTGCATTATGGGGAACTTAGTTACAATTTGTCACGATCAAGTATTTATGTACGCTGCACTAAATGAAAAATCACAATGGCTGTGATCACAGATGCTGTCACACAGCAGCACTGAGCAGCTTTTTAATTTTTGTGTTAATTGTTTAAGAGATGGCTACCAAGAGGACTGAAACATGTAGTTCTCCCGAAAATGTAAACTGTCATTTACTCGCCCTCATGATACTTGAGATATATATATATATATATATATATATATATATATATATATATATATATATATATATATATATATATTGCAATGTATGTGTTTTCTACCCAAATATCTTTTTAACATTACAGTATTTGTGTGATATTCCAGTACTCAAGGCTTTTTTTTTCCTCTCTGAAATATTCTTTACCAAATATACCTACAGCTTGCACCAGAGCAAACCATTTTTTTGAACTACCGGGATTTCTAATGCTCAAAAGCAAAAAAGGTGTGGGCAGCTGAACTTGCTGAATATG
This sequence comes from Puntigrus tetrazona, assembly GCF_018831695.1. Taxonomy (NCBI): domain Eukaryota; kingdom Metazoa; phylum Chordata; class Actinopteri; order Cypriniformes; family Cyprinidae; genus Puntigrus; species Puntigrus tetrazona. Next base: position 17,084,650 of record NC_056699.1, read on the forward strand.
CAGTTTCTCTTTCAAATGCAAAATTTATGGGAGTAGAGTACTAAAACGAATCGCTAATGATTTACTAACATTTGCTCTCGTCAAATTACAGGTATTTGCACCATTATATAAAGCCCCCCACCCCAAAAAGGCTTGTTTGGTTGCATCTGTGTTCTTTGATGTGTGTGTGTGTGTGCAATAGCATTGTCTTTAATTCTTTCTAGTGAACCAGCATCTATGGCTTAGGTCTTTGGTTACAGGCATCATTTGTGACTGTGAGCATGATCGGTTCAAACTCATTGCTTCACATACGTTAGCAAATACCGCTGTCATTCCTAAACGGGTGACACTGTGAATGTAGCCAATCAGCTTAAAGTTCCCTATATAACCGATTTCTTGCTGAAGCGCTAGTAGACATGCGCGTCGGAAAACTGCTTCTTGAGATTTTACAGTCCATAACCGTAAAACTGTACTGCAGAGAGTCCTGCAGAACCCCACTCTGGCTTTTGTCAAGCAAGACACTAAAAAAACCCTCCCAAATCACCCTCCGAGTCGTTTAACAGACAGTAGCTTACGCTAATAGACCCCTCTGCAGTGGGTCAATCTCTGCGGAGCCTTTATCCTGCTCGCTTCTGTCTCTGTCAGTCTGTCTGGCCTGGAAGGCTCCTACAGTTTCCCTGAGGCCTCTGTGAGTAGTCTCCACAGCAGGGCAAGGACAGGCACAGCCCAGGGGAGGAAGGCCAAATGGGCTTCGGTCCTCCGAAACGCTTGCATTTGGGAAGAGAAATAGAGAGATTAGGAGCGACAGAGAATGAGAAACAGAGGGCTTTTTTGGGTCGCATTTTAAGCGATAGCAGGAAAATGACGCAGTAATAATGGCGCGAATGTGCTCGTATGTCTGTGGGCATGTCATGCTGTCCTCAGTTGCCGAAAGGCAGAGTTGTTTGTTGTTGTCTCGTGGTAGTTCTAATGACTTTGCTTTCTTTTGCACAAAAACAGAGGTGATGTAAGGTAATGGCAGGAGAGGTCAGTGGAGGACTGCTGCAGGTAAATGTGTTGAGAGTTAGAGTGGACAGGAGTGAGGGATCACAGTCTATTGAGTAGATTAAAGATAGCATGTCAACACTAGGAGAGGAAGGGCAGAAGAGGCTGCCAGAGAACGCGAGAGACGACACGGGGAAACAGGGAATAGAAGAAAGAACATAAATTGTTATGGACGTTAGAGCCACGGCCTGTGTGTTTCAGGCATATTCTTTGAGAAGAGATTTGAATTCAGCCTGAAGTGATTCATGTGAAGATGGGCAGATCCAACTTAAAATATTCATACCTTTGTTGCTGCTGTTATATAGAGATGATCGATCCTCCCATGTAAATACCGCTCCGAAGTGTTTCGAAACTCCTGATTTCACTATTTATTTAGTAGGGATTCGAGAAGGGAATCTCTAGGCACCTCGCAATTTGACTGGGTTATGATTCAGAAGGCTACACTGTGATCACGAAACGATTATCGATGCATCTTGATGTTTTTTTTCTGTGTAGTACTTTTCTCATTTGGTACTTTAATGATCTATAGTGAGTTTGCTGCCAATATCTGTTAATTAAACAAATAGAAGCGTTACACTTCCTGATCTACATTTTTTTAATGTATATTTGCATTTGTATTCACATTAGATACTAATGATAATAATAATTGCTTCAAGAAGTATAACAAGCTTAATGCAGATTTAAAACTTAAAAGCAAATATAAAGTAATAAGTTGAACAAAGAAACATTACAAGCGATAAACAACATTTACTTTCAATATCTGAGAGTGCTTTGAGTATCTGAAAGTTTCCAGACAGACACGGTTATGGATTTTTCTCTTTTTCTCAGCATTATTGCCGTTTAATTATTACTGATGACTTCAGCTTCAGGTTTAATATGCTGCATTCACACTAATGCACAGATATCAAATGCTTTCTTCTGTGCTTAAAACATAACTGACTGCCATTACATCAATCTTGCATAGTAAATGCATTTGGATATTCAAGATAATTAAACTGAATATACAGAGCAATGCACAGCTGCAAACATGAGCTTACCTTTTATTAGTTTTTATAGTTGTAGTTTAATCCTAACATGAAACTGCCTTTATGAAACTATATGCTATATGAACAATTAAAAATCTGAAAGTGTTTCATGATGCAGCTAGGTTAGTAGAGGTTGTAAAATGTGTTGCGAAATTGTAAACATATATTTATGAATAATGACCTTATGGTGTTCATGTAGAGCATTAACTTGAAAAATTACAAATTACAAAAAAAAAAAAAAAAAAAAGCATGCATAAATATATAATCTATCACTGGATCTACCTAAAACAATTTATACCCACAGAACTATATATTTGATATTTTTTTAATCCGTTCAATCAGGTAGAAATGGCTTTTTAAGGTAATAATTGTTGTTCAACACATTTACAGCATACTCAATCAAGAACTGATATTCTTGTTGCTTTTATGTCTCATAATTCCCTGTTGTTTATGTACTCTATTGATCCAAAAAAAAAAAAAACTGCAAAGGGTTGGATGGATGAGGAAGGAGGTTTATGTTGAGAAATTGAGGTGACTGCCTGGGGGGAGTCTTCAAAGCACGTCACATGCAGCGCATGCAGCACTGGTTAACGTCTTCCCATTACAATCAGCTCAGAACACAAACAATAAGCAAACAAGCTTCTTTCGAATGGCACTGATGCCCAAGGCGGGTGAGAAAGCTGATTTGCCTGTACCAAAAGAATAAAAACAAAACCTAATTAAAGACAGATCAAGCCCCAAATGACGTTTCCCTTTTGACACATAAACACTCACCTCTAATGGCTTTTAGAAACGCAAACCTCTAGGATTTATATAAATGAGCAGAATCCTCTCCGGATGATGCAAGCCCTCCTGTAGTGATTATTCAGACATTTTGAATCATCGTGGCCCTGTGAGAGGGTCTGGCAGCTCTGATAAGGAAGGCTACCTTGAGAGCCACTTGTTGAAATTCCTCCATTTTATGATTTTGCTGCGTAGCATGAATCTTTCAAACATTTAAATACGGTTGAGGTTTATTTATTTATTTTTAATGATTGTTGAAAATAATATGCTCGGAATGAACAAAGTCTTTTGTCTTATGTCGTTTTTGATAAAGATTTAGCTTTTACAATAGCTCTTGTCTTAAGAACCTTTAAAGAATACGGAATATCAGTCCTAGTTCTGCCCTTAAAAATGAGGATGTCTATGCTTGGCTTCCATTGTAAAGGTCATTGTTGTCATATATCCCTGTAAAGCTAGTATTATAATAGGCTCCGAAGTATCATTATTATTTTCTCTAACCACATTCCTTATCTATTTGTGAAAAAGAAAAAAAACGTTGTGTACTCATCTCTGCTATCTTTTTTTGTTGTTGTTGTTTTTTTTATTGTACACTCCTGTTCATTATGTATCATATATGGTTTGGATACATATTTGGCACATATTTTTAAGAATAGTTTATTTAATACATAATGAACGTCGGGATGTGTTTTTTTTTTTTTTTTTTTTTGTTCTTCCTTTTGTAAAGAGGTATGTGCTAACCAGGGTTGCATGCATTTATTGCATATATAAAACAGCTTTTAATGCATTTACTGCATATGTAAAAAAAAAATTTAATAATGTATAGCTAATATAATATAAATCAATATAATATAATGCTTTGCTGCACAAGAAACATTTCCGATTATCAATGAAAATCCATATAACTACAATATGTGTGATTCTAACAAAACCATTTTTTTTTTTTATAATTTTAATATTATAATATTTAATAATTTTATATATTTAATAACTTTTAATATAGCTCATCTATACCTTGTGTAAAGATTCAAAATCTTGAATATTTGAGGGATTTTACACTCTAATAAGCGTTACCTTAAAGAGATATTTACACAGTTGAATTGAATGTATTTAGCTTATTTTAGCGGTATTAAATAATATTTTTGTCTTAAAACCAGTTAATACAGATGTTCCCATTTGTATTTATGTATGCATTTATTTATTTAACAAATTAATTTTATATAAACCTTGCAGATGAATATAAATTAGGAAATAGAAAAGAACAGAAAAAATTTTGAATGTCATTTCCTGAATATCCTTAAAATGCAATTCATAAATTCCCAATGAAACTAGTTCCCGTTTAAACTCCCTGTAGCGCACAGCTAATTCACTTCAGATGTGATCTCCAAGATTCATCCTGTTCTTACATTCTGACTTTTGCCTAGCCCTGCAATAACTAGATCAGAGACGAGATCAAACAAATGTGCATAGTTGTTTACAGACCTGCAGACATCAGTCAAAATGCATACCTCCTGTCATCTGACTCTCTCAGTCTGGTATCATCATATCTCCACGCTAAAACAGGGAGCTCGGTTTGCCCTCAAAGTGGACCTTCTTCGTGAACCAGATGTACTGGAGAGATCTGGCCTTGTTTTCACCACAACTCCAGATGGCCCGGTCCCTGTGAGAGGAGGAGACCTCGCTGCGTTGATTGGTTAATCCTATAAATTCTGTCTGAAGATCTGTGGATGGCAGCTTGTCGCTCAGGGATGCAGTGTGCCGGGGCACAAGAGGGCAAAGGGTTAATGTGAATCTGGCTGCTGCCTCTCTGGCTGGTTCGAGCCTCGTGTTCAGTCACGCTTACCTTGTTTTTGGGCTGCAGCGCCGGGGGAGATGCGGAACTCTTTGCCCTGCACACGTTCGGATGCTAATGTGCTGTTTGCTTGTTTTTCTTTTCGAGCTGCGGCATAGCTGTGCCACGGGATGGAGGATGTAATTGTGTAGGGCATTAAATCTTGAAATTACAATCACATTTAGAGCATTGACAAAAGTAGAGAGGAACATAATGAGGCGTAACGGAAAAGCCATGTAAACATGCAGTGACATGACCTTGACTTCACATGAGTCACTTAGGGACACTAAATTGTTTTATTTGTGTCAGTTCATTTACTGTTCTACCGGTAAATGGGGTTAAAGGGGGCTCTCAAATGCAATTTACATGTAGCCAGTTACAAAAAGTGATTTTCTTTGTACAGTTCTCCAAACATGGATCACTTTGTTTGTTTAAGAGGTCAAACGTACTGTTGTGTGGTTGAAAAATGCCTACTTTAAAAGGATAGTTTAACCAAAAATTGTAATTCTTTCAAAACTATTTAACTGATTTCCTTACTGCCTTTCTCAGCAGTAGTCTCAGCATCTCAGCTGTGTTGCTGACAGAAACATTGTCAGAAAGATTTATCAGAATTTGTTTTCTGAGTATAAACAAAAGTCTTACTGACATGAAGGTGAGTAATTAATATCAGAATTTACATTAGGGTTAACTAACCCTTTAACATTCAGCAGTTTGGGGTTGGTAAGTTTTGATTGATTGACTTTTTAGCAAGGATGCATTACATTGACAGGCAATGATTTATTCAATAAATCTTTCAGCTCTTTTTAAACTGCGTATTCTTCATTTCTAGTAAAAAATATGAAGCTGAAACAGTTTTCAACAATAACATCAATAATAATAAGACGTGTTTATTGAGCTGCAAATTAGTATATTAAATGATTCCTGAAGAATCATGCAACACTGAAGACTGGAGAATGTCTGCTGTAAGATTATAAAATATTTCAATATATTACAATAGAAAACAGTCATTTGAAATTGTAAGAATATTATTTTATTTTTAATTAATTGAGAAATAAAGAAATCTTGCCCTTAAACATTTGTACAGTGATGTACACAGTGCAACATAACGCACTTTTACTGAATAACAGGGAAAATAAAACATCCTTAGACTGATGAACTTATTAACACAGTGTTTCTAGTGTGAAGCTAATAAGACTGTTGATTTGAATATGAACATCACAGCTAACATCGCAACTCTAATCACAAAAGAATCTTACGTTCCAAAATAAAACATTTGCCCCACGTCACATGATAGTTAGCTGACATAGCATACTCTATGAATCCTTACGTAAATGCCAACCCAATCCCCCCTGAGGGCTGCAGGGTGTCCTCTATGCAGTGCACTCAAAGATACTCATCATGACTACACTAACCTCTAGCAGTAGAGGTAGGCTAGCAGATTCAGTGAAAATGCTGAATTTATGTCTATATGCTCTGCATACTGGGTGAACACTATGTAAAGCATCTTACTACACAGCATTGATTTAAGTGTTATAAAACCAACATGGTCTCATAAAAATACAGAAATGTCCAGCGAGGGCCACTAAAGCACCGGTTCAATATGTGAACCCTGGCACGTTTTTGGTGGTGTAGGTACGTATTGCGACAGTTCAAAATTTAAATATCCGTTGCTAGAAGTTGATGCTCTATCACGTTGGAGATATACACTACACCAAATCCAACCCTAAACCTACCCAATACTGTTAGCAAATGCAAAACGGCTATGAAAAGGCATTTGTTAATGCAAATTCAAATTCCTTTTACACAGATTTGAACTGTTTTGTCGAACTCCTTGAGTTACCGAACAAACCTACAGTCTATGAAAACCCATAGATATGGACATGTGTGATGCTAACGTTCAAAAGCATCAGTTTTCAAATATCCCAGCATATTAATATCGCTTTGAAGTCATAACGTGACATAATTGTAATTGTGCGAACGTTATGCGTTATTAATCAAAACTCTGTTGAAGTTTTAGTGCCTCTAGCGTTCATTTCTTTTGGAAACTGCAGTGATATGTACTTATTGTTACATATTACCTAGGTACGTTTATGCCATGAGACCAGGTAGTATAAAAGTACAGATACAGAGAACATGAAAGAAGCTCAAGGAACGGGGTGAACCAGCAACAGAAATCAAAATGCAGTACCCATTTAAATGCATCAGATCATAATGTTGTGTTTCTTGTCATGTTGGTATGATGCATGATATCGTCATTACCCACAATCCTAATATCCACACATACTAGGTTTGATGGTTTAAACATGCAAAACATTCAAACATTTGCATCAGTATGCATGAAATGTAGTGCATCAACTGCAAAAGAATGGACTAGTGACAATTTGACTGAAGGAAAAGGCTTGATGTGGGACTGTGGGACGGAGATGATGAAATTGTAACTACCTTGGCAATGTTGTTGCCTTGCTCTGCAGGGCTATAGCGCAAATATTCAAACATTGCCTTGCTCTAGCCAAAATAAGACTTGATCCTTATTCTCGAGGGGTTTTAGTAGATCGTATTGACATTAGGATGGATGACGGGCATGCATTTTTGTGCTTTCAAGTAATTGATACAACTGTCCTGTGTTTCATAATAAAGAAAAAAAAGAAGAGGTCAGATGCAAAAGGCTCTAAGTGCTATCTGAAAATGTCTTCTAGAATTAGCATTTTTATAAGTCACCTATGTTTAGGCTGTTTGTTTTACACTAAAGCAATGTATAGACCATTTTCTGGGCAGTTAAAGTGAACTAACTAAACTTTAGCCTGATAAAAATGCAAATTTTGGATAAACATTTCAGATGGCAGTTAGAGGCTTTTGTATCAGAACTTTTCAATTGTCCTTATTACACCAATTATGGGAAAAGTGATTATTGGTGCATACCTTATATAAGAAGTTACTTGAAATATAGTACATTATATGCCTTTTTTAAAGTGAGGTAAATGAGGTAGATGACATTTTTTAAAAATAATTACCAGTGTCAAGTGGTACAACCAATATTAAATACATTTAAGTCATTTACACAGTCAAAACATCAGAAACATAGCAGGAACATTGCTAAAACAATCCATGTGACATCGGAGTAGATTCATTGTTGAATAAAATCATTATTTCCGTTTTCTTAGCAAAAAAAAAAAAGTATTGTAAAATTATGGTTGAATGAAGATGTCACATGGACTATTTTAACAATCTCCTTGCTACATTTCTGAGAGTTGATCGCGTGAGGGTCCTTGCTGTATATGTGGTGTCAGAAATCTTCTCGAAATGCATCAACAAATCTTTATTTGTGTTCTGAAGATGAACAACAGTCTTACGACTTTGGAACGACATGATTAGTAATTAAATGACAGAATTTTCCATTTTGAGTGCATAACTGTCAGATACACTCATCATATTCAATATGGTTACACTACTTGACACTGGTCAAGTCTTGTTGTCAGAAATGGTTATTCTCTCTTTCTTATGAACATACCTGTAAAATAATGTTAATATTTCAAGCAAACAGCTTGCCAAACAAGCACTTCTAATAGCTTCTATAGTGTGCCAAGTGTTAAATTAGTGCCAAGTGTTAAATAAACTGCATTTGGCTAGTTATGTGAAAAAAAGCATCCTCTTTGTTTTCCCAGAGAAGGAGGGACAATAGCAACACAGTGATGTGTTGCCAAATGTGCTGTTGCACAATATTGCACATTTTACCTTCCCATGAAAGCAAAATTGCTTAGTTCGATAACAATGATGTTCAAAATGCAACGCTTTTTTTCCCTCTTCTCCTTCCCTCCAACCCTGCAACTTCTCGCTTCATTTACTTTTGAATGAGGACCAGGCTGTGTTAAGAGCCTTATCTCTCCACAGGATATCTTGTGTAGCTTCAGTTGGCTACCACTTTTACATCAAAGGTTATTCTCTTTATCCAGTACAGACACTTAAGCCTCTGTCAGAGGACATTACTTAAATGCTCTTATCAAGACATCCTCACATTTGTACATAGGTGCTTTGGAAATGAAGGTGGAGGGAAACCGCTGATGGGCTCAGCTGGACTTGGCTGCTAAACGGTCATGTGATCACACCGTGAACTGAAAACACGAAATGTCATGAGCAATGGGATTGCACTGGAACAAGGCAAGCTTGGTGAAATATGAGTTTTCCCTCATAATTAGGCAATATTGCAATATGAATTGTTCTAGTGATACGTATAAACACATTAGGGGTATAACACTCCAAGGATACACTAATTAATGTACGGCATAATGAGGTGTATAGCTATTTTGAAGCCTTATGGATGCGATCACAAGCAGATATTTAAATATAGTATAATTAGACAAATAGTTCATTTTAAAAAAATGACGGTTGAAAATGAAAATCCTCAGGCGATCAAAAGATGTAGATGAGTTTGTCTCTTCATGGGAACGGATTTGGAGAGATTTAGTACTACATCACTAACTCACCAACTGATTCTCTGCAGTGAATGAGTGCCGTCAGACAGCTGACTCCCGTCCATCACTTAATGTCTTGTGAAGCAAAAAAGCTGTCTCAATGAAGAAATGACTTTAAGTGATGGATTCTCAACCTGACGGCACCCATTCACTGCAAAGGATCCAATGGTGAGCAAGGCATGCAATGCTACATCTCTCCAGATTTCAGTGAATCAACTATTCCTTTAACAATTGGCAAATTACAGTGGCAGATTTCCATTTTGCCTTCATTTAAATTCTTTATTAGCCCATTGGCCTGATATATGTAAAGCAGATTAAAATGGATTATGCTATTAGATGCATTGAGATATAAAAGGAGTGCAAATGTGTAAAAATGCTGCTTTACGAAGTAAAACAATTAGAAACTATAATGTAGAAAACGTAGCAAAGCTTCTGAATGGAGCGTGCTCTTTCATGTTTTAAATTAGTTCTTGAGGTTAAAGGTCCCAAAGATACCGCTGTTTTGTTCTAATTAGAATGATTGTCATGACTGTCCTCTTTGACATCACTTGCCTTATCAACATAATCATCATTCACACACCCATTTCTTCCCAGTTCATTTCCCGTCTTGTACTTTTGGCTAATTTTAAATTATGCATACTGTTTTGATGTGGTGGTCTGATTGTAATTCATGAACTTTTTTTTTAAATATGCTGTTAACAGACATATAAAGCAACGTTAATGGCTTGACACTAATTACTGGATGATCCCTGCTGAGAATGATTTTAATTATATGAGCTTGGATCCGATTAAGGCCTTCACCATAAGTCGATATTCAGAATGTCAACATGAGCAGTGCATATTATAAGCTCCTCCAAATATACTACATTTATTGCAGCTATATGTCCAAGGCAATAGGTTTAAATGCCGGTTTATAAATTATGGGGGGTTTAAGTCACTGAGAAAAACCCTAAAAAAAATAAAATAAATACCTATATATATATTAGCACTGCTTTGAATGGATTGCCCTGATCTTCTGTGTAAGTGCACAGCTGTTTTTCGATGTTGCTTATTTTGCAGGTGATGGATCAAAGGCTTTAGAAATGTAAAATATGCACATTCACCGTATCGGTAGACATCTTGTTTGTTTGATGACTAAGCGTGAACTCGAGAGTAATTTTAGGGCTTGGGTTTCTCCAAGCCCTAGTACTCTAAAATTAATCTTGATTGAGTATTTTATATCAGACTTTGACCAAAGACCATACTGTTAGATGAGCGCTTATTACTGCCTGTAATTGTATGTATGAGCAGATTTGTGCCACAGCTGTTCTCCGGATGATGTTTAGAAAAGACTAAGGAAATCCTGTAACAGCATGTCTTTCCCTATTTTCTGCTTCATCCAAATGATACACATGAACACATTTTCATCCACCATGCTGCGATGAAAGACAAGAGATCTAATTTAGAAACCATGAGATTTCTTTCACAACAACAATGCTTAGGGTTACACTGTTGCTCAGTTTGGCGTAGTGTTTAGTTAATCCATCTGCTGGTTGTTTTTTAGGCCAAGGGCACTCTGTGGATCCTTCAGAATGGATGCTTGAATTGCATTCGATACCAAGCTGTTCACTGAAGCAGGTATCTGCCCGAGGAGCTGAAACTGAGACCTGTCAGAGCAGATGTCGTCCATCCATAGCAAATCTTAGATAAAGAAGGAAGGAAAACAGAATGTAGTGGAACGTGGAGCTTTCTAGCAACTCAAGCTGAAAGAGAGCAGTCTAAGCCTTCAATGTCATAAATCCTTTGCTCTTTACTTAGATTTAAGAACGTATGATATCTGAAGATTTAAGCATCAATATCTCATCTATCAAAGGGTTTAATTCATGTGACATGCTAAAACACATGCTAAAAGCGTGTATCTATATTTGAGATCATCATCATCTCTAGTTGTGACATGCATAACATTTCAGACAGTAGTAAGTGATGCTTTGACATTTAGCAGGTTTGCTTCTTAAACTGATGGCATTTCTGTAGTTGTTTTGTTATCTTCAGAAAATGGCCACAGCATTTGAAAAAAAATTAACTTAAAAGTTAATTTTCATCTGTTATCTGAGGAGTGAATTCTTCTCAGAGATTAAAGTTGATTAAAAATTCAAGCATCTTAATCAAGTGTGCATATACACAAGTTTGTGCATGGAATCTACATATGAACATTTTCTAAAACTATGACTCTATAATATCTCAATAAAAAAAAATAATAATAATAAGGGGATTTTTAGGTTAATTCAGTATGCTACTATTTTCTCACTTTTTGTAAGTGTATACACAAATATTATACTCATATTAGTTAATATTAAATATTGAATATTATACACAGATTTTTCGTCTTAAATATATTCCATAACGAACAGGAAATTACAATTAAAAATGAAAAATTACATTACAATAAAAAAATCAGTGAGTGAGTGCTGATCCTGCTGTTTTCATTAATTCAGTTTTTTTTTTTTTTTTTTTTTACTGATCTATTAACTGGTAAGTATTGGGTGAGGTGAGAACAAATATATATATATATATATATATATATATATATATATATATATATATATATATATATATATATATGAATAATATATGTGTATATATGAATAATATATAAAACCCGCAGGTCTCTCTGAATAACAACATGTGTCTGTGTACAGCTGGCTAATTAATAGTCTATAGGTTTATATTAAAGGTGACTGAACTGGTTTTGAATATGTAAAACCTATCGTTGATCTGAGATCTTGCTAGTTGCGTTTTTAAAAGAGAACATATTTTCAGAGAGCACCATATGCTTGCTGAGAAAAAACAAAAGGTGGTGTGGAAAACTCGAATATGGTTTAGGTGTGTTTTATGCAAATGAATAAACTCAGAAATGTATACTTTTAAAAGTCAATATCAAGGTTTAGAACAAGTTCGTGTAAGTACAAAACATTTCATGAGAAATAACATACATACATGAAATATTAAAATAATCCATGCATTATTAGTGATTGAGACCCGATACTTACAAAACATGAAATCATCCTTCTTTCATAACTACAATGTTTACTCATCAGCATTTCATCAGATTTTCTGCCTATTTCTATCTGTTCCAAACAATATATATATATATATATATATATATATATATATATATATATATATATATATATATATATATATATATATATATTTACTTAGTGTGAATCTGCTGCTTGTGAAACAGGTCTTACATAACCTCACATCAGAGAAGCCGTTCACACTCTAATTAACAAGAGAATATGTAAATTATTGTGCATATAGCTGTAGATTCCCTCAGTGCTTTAATAGAAATGAGGATTTGCATATTTGCTAATGCAAGTCACACTTTGATGTGCAATCATGGTCGTCATTTGCAGGATTATAAATCAGTTTTTTTAATCGTGTCATCTATTCTGCGATAACTCACTTCATTTTTGAATTTTAATTATTGATGATCTCAGATAAAATTGAAGGGAAGGCCAAATTAATTATGTTCTTTGTAATACGATCAAAAAGACATAAGTGACATTGTGTCATATTGAGACAATTTAAACATTAAGTGCTCATGTGAAACGTTTTATTTGCATTTAGATTTATAACAGCATAGTCAACCGCTATTGTGTTTATGGAATTTAACATGGCTGTCTAAACTGTAATTAGCCAGCTTCATTTTACTGTGCAAAATTACTAAAATGCATATTAGAAGATAACAACTATATGTTGCCATGACAATTTTTTTTTATCCATCTGCTCTGGGTAAAAGCACAGAGCACTTCATGATTTTCTGGGTGCATTAAAGTAAGAAAACTATTTGTTTGACGAACAGGTAATTATTACAAAGATTAGAGTCTTGATCCCTGCGGTGCTCAAGCCAGCTCTGATCTTAGCTATCAAATTTCTTCATTTCTAATTTCATTTGGATATTTGGATTCACGGTGTTCCTCTTTTTTTATACCAGGGCTTAATTTATTTCAACAGTGTGTCAATGCAACTTAGTTTAAGGTTAGTTTTATTTGGTGGCTCGGCATCCACGCTCATAGCGATGTGTAATATGAGGCAAGTAGCCGCAACGCTGTCATTAAATTACAGCATGATGCTGTTGAGATGCGGATAGGTCCCAGATGTTGCAGTTGATGGAAAACTCTACACATGTAGAACCCTGACGGGGGAATTCAGCATATTGTACAAAGGAGACCCATTTGAGCTGCTGTCATGGCTCATTGGTAACAAGTTTGCATCATTTGTAGAGTGCTGGTGTTTTTTGTGGATCCTGGCCTTTGTAAAGAACTCGATGAAGAGGATTTGTTTGTGTTTTGACATGGTTATATATTTACTTAGTATCGATCTGTCCCTAATGTGTCTTCTCCACTCCCCTCTTAGGGCTGCGTAAAACGTTTCAATGACACAACAAAGAGCTTTAGAGGCCAAGTGCTTTTTACTAAAAGAGCAAACTCTATCAAGGAGCTTCTGCCAGACGAATGAATTAGAGACAAAATGAGGCTAAATGCCATCGCTAATTGGTGCCATCTTTCATATTACTGGATCCATATTGGACCATTAAAGTTGCTCTTTAGCTTAGGTTTTGGTTGAATTATAAAACTCTTTCTTTGTGCGTCACTGTGAGACCAGCTGTTGATTATCATGCAGCTAACCCTCGAATATCAGAGGATCAGCCGTCATTGTGTGAAAGAGTCTTGGTAAGCACCAACGTACTTAAGGTTATTGTAAGTAAAACTGTCATTTTAAAATGCAAAAATTAGAATGATTATTTTTGGATTCCACTTGAATGGTGTAATCACATTTGTGTTGTCAAACAGCATGTCTAATTGAATCAATTCATAAAATATTAACAACTTACTAAAATTTTGTCAGGGCCCAAGGTCTCTATTGTTTAAAATTTGATCCAGATTTATCATTAAATTTAATTTGATTGTGTGATGCTCTATAAAGCATGTTTTTTATAAACTGTCCTGTTATTAATTGTAGTGTTACTACTCCTACTACTGCTGATGCTGCTGCCTTAAAATAATACATTCAGAAATGCGCAGATCTCATATACGCATGCATTTTCAGTTTGATAGACATGAAAATCAAACAGATGCCTTGTTTTGGAAGGATCCAAAGCATTTTCGCATCTCATTTGCATTTAAAATTCCTGTTAAAAAAAAAAGAAAAGGTAATTTTTAGCATGGTATAATAAATGATGCTTTGGGGGTATTTTGAGTTGGAACTTCACAGGCACATTCTAGGGACACCCGAGACTTATATTAAATCTTGTGAAGAGCAGCATAATATGTCCCCTTTAAATAACTTGTTTAAGAATTAAAAAAAAAGAAGCCAAATTCTGTGACAGTAATTTCCTTTTTTTTCCACAATTTCGCCTGCATTTATAGCACTGCTAAAATCATAGGCCCCTACAGTAGTTTAACATCCTATAACGCTAGAATAATAATGCTCAGGGCATGTTAATGTTATGCAACTTAAATGTCACTGTGCTCCATCTTCACACTAGCTTTGTCACTGACTGACTAATGCTCCATGTCAAAGGTGAAGGAGAAACGAATCATATACTGTCTGTAGGTTCTTCTGAGCCTTGAGGTGAAGACCACCTGTCTTAATGAGTACAACCGACTCTGACATCCATCATCGACACTGACAGGAAAGCATTTCCCAGGCGTGATGTTCATCTTGTGAGTGAAGGATAGTGGCCTGTTAGGGACAGCAGACTTCATCATGGACCTGCGTGGTTTCCACTAAAGTGCTGAGGGATGTGTACTCTCACCCCTGGAAGCATCTTAATGTTTGATGGAGCGAACTGAGGGAGCCCAGAGTTTGAAACTGAAAGTTATTTTGACAGTCTTTGCAGGTTTTGGGCATTGGCTAGAGGTTAAAAACTGGATAGATCTACTTACTGCTGTGTCATAAAGCAGGGCCTCAAATGAAAAGCGCATATGTCGCAGGACTTAAAACGATCCAAACTGATACTAATATTAATGCAATTCATATTGTATAAAAGTAATACGATTTAACTGACCCCATAATTTACTCACCCTCAAGCCATCGTATGTGTATATAACATTCCTTTAGTTGTATTAAAACATGTCTTGGTTTTTCCAAGCTTTAAAATGGCAGTGAATAGTAGCCAAGATTTTCAAGCCTAAAAAGTGCATCCACACAAAAATTACTCCAAACGGCTCCAAGGGATTAATAAAAGACTTCTGAAGTGAATCAGTTGGTTTGTGTAAATCATTGGGGAGCTTATTATGCCTACGCCCCCTGCATCTTTCACTGCAATGCCACTCTCTCATGAATGCATATATGACAGTCAGCGGAAGCTAGAGATTACAGTTTTAAGTTTGGATATTTTTTCTTGCACAAATGGATCAATTAGGTCAGTGTAGAGTACCTTATGCACTGTTTTAGGCTCACCATTCACTGCTATTATAAAGATTGGCCAATTTTTAATATAACCGGTTGTATTTGTTTCAATATACACTTTGGTTGCCTTGAGGGTCAATAAATAATGTTTTGGGTTTTTTTGGAGGGGTGACTATTCCTTTAAGGTACAAAAATGCATTACCAGTGGGTGGGCCTTCAAATCAAAAAGGTTAAAAAAATGTGATTTTGACTGATTGTCAACCTTGAAATACTAATAATTACAACAAATAATAATTATAGATATGAATCATATGCTTTAATGTATCCTTTTAGAGTAAATTTGCTGAAATAGAGAACTACAGTCATATTACGGGAAAAATATATATTACTGGAAAAATAATATAGGTATGCCTCAATGCAAGTTCTAATATACTATTACTACAGCAGCATTTTTTTCTCTAACTTCAGTCTTTATGGATCATCATAGATCTAGTCGTAAGCAACTACCCAAGTTAACACAGTAATGCTGTACTCTATATGCAGACATAAAAGACTCTGGCCTGTTGTTTGCCAGCTCTTGCAGAGAGTTGGGTGTTAGTAAGAGAGAGCTCAGTGTATTTGTCAGATGGCATGGGCACGTGGGTTTTGCTGCCCTGCAGATAGCGACCTGGGAGACCCTGATGGATCTGATTGCCATGCTTTTGGAGGACAGATGGCTTGTGTTGAGGTGATGTGTGTGTGTGTTTGTGTGTATGGACTCGCAACAGGGGGATTTAATTCTCTCTGACCCTGATCTCGGTTAAGCAGTCTCCACATTTTCCCCTGTCCGAGGTTGTTGGAATCCCGGGGATGACAATGTGTTCTTTGCTACTGTGATATATGTGTTTTTTTCTCCTCTGTTCAATCCCTGAGTATTTATGGTGGCCTGTTTTGCCTCTGTTCTTCTCTGCAGCTTCTGGTCAAGGGCAAATTCACGTTTTATCAGACATATAAATGAAAAAAAAAATCCCTCACATGTGTTATGGGAAATCAGCCTTTACTGCAGAGTTTCATCTGTGGCTCTCTTGACTCAAAGATACCAATGAAACTCGAGTAAAAGGTTTTGATCAGAATCCACATTTCTGCTTTGGGACAACATGATGTTCAGGCCGTGTTTTATTTATGTGCGAAACGATGAATCGGACTCATGTCTGGGTTTCTGACCCTTCTTGTGACAAGTGATGAGAGGAGGTATTCTGAACTGACTAATAGAGAAATATTCTAGAGAGAAATATATAGCTCAAACATACACTACATCCTCCTTTCCCTTCTGTCAGTGTCACATGTCTGTCTTCAGCCGAGCTGTCATTGTCCACCCATGAAACACTGGTGCCCTTCACCTGAGTGACCAGTCATTCAGAATACCCACCAGACACAACTTTGATTCCTGTGACAGTTTAACCATACATCAGAACAGGAGAGACCTTCTTGAGCAGAGAGTGTCTGGACTCCATCACCCAAAGGGCCCCTCATCAGTCTCCCACTCACTGCCGATCCTTGTCCAGTCAAACTGAGTAGACTGGACACCTGTCTTAATATGAAGTATAAGACAGACAGAAAGAAGGCTAAAGATGATAGGTAGGGGCCTACGGGGATGGATATGCTGTCTATCAGAAGAAGAAGAAGAAAAGGCATAGAAAATGAGTGACAGTATAGCTTAAAATTCAACTTTAACCTCATGGTGTTCCAAGCCTTATGACTTTGTTTCCTCTTAATTGCTTTTTTTTGTCATTAAAAAATTAGTCAGCAGGGCTCAAAACAACACTGACTATTATCGCATGTAGAAAAGACACTAGCAACAAAGAGCTGCTAGCTAGGTTGATGCCTGAATCCACAGTGGTGAGAGTAAGACTAGTCCTATTGGTGCCGTGACCCGGGATGGTTTAGAGAGTCAATTAAGTTCAACTATGAAGAGCTGTGCTAGTGAACCTCATTCACTTGGCCTTTAGCATCCATTTTAGCTGCAATGCTGGTCGATGCAGGTTCGAATCCCACTTGAAGTGGTGTGGGTAGGACCGAATACATTGGTGCTGTGACCCAGATGGATGTGCAGATTATAGAGGTGAGTGTGATGGAGGCAAGCTAAGAAGCAATACTTTTTGCATCCTGTCAGGGAGTTAGTGAGTGAGAATAACAGAGGCAGGCTAGGAAGAGCTGTGCAGGGCAAACCTGACTTCTCTGGCCTGAAAAGGTGCACTATACAGCCTGAGGCTGAAACATGCTTGTTAGTTCTCCTGCCTCCCATGCCGGTTTATGCTTGTTTGAATCGGCTTTAGAGCGGCCAGTAGGAGTAGTTATATGAACAAAAAAACTCTAAATATCTGCTTTTATATTCTGATGAAAGTCATGAAAGTTTTGAAGGGCATCGAGGATGAATAAATTATGACAGAATTTTCTTTGAGAGTGAAATCTTCTCTACAATGATTTCAGTCACATGCAAACCCTGCTTTATTTGTCTGCATGATGCCACTAAAAGCATAATCATCTTTGTTTTTTTGATAACAGTTTGGAGACAGAAAACATCTTGAGTGTCTGTCTAAGATGCTCTAAGCTCTATTCTGTGCAACAGAGTGTATGTGAGTGTTTTAGTAGAATATTATGTTCCAAAACCAGCAGATCTACCTACCTAGCTGGCATCATAGGCGCTCTCTTGACACAAATGTTGTTTGAAACGGTAGGTAACAAAATTGTGCTGCCTTTTAAAATGTTCATTTTGGCTGAACTCTTAAGCAGCATAGCATGTATCCTTCACAGATAAGGCATTGCCAGAATGCATTTCAATAAGCTCAACTTCAGTTTCATCCAAGATGAAAAGGACAAAAACTCTGAGGAAATAAATACTAAGTGCACGCAATCTCACCTAACGTGTTCTAAATGCTACTGCAGGTGTTTGAGGAAGCAGCAGGAGTTACTAGGACTAGACAACACCGCTAAGACTAGTTCCACCTCTGTGATTAAGGCACCCTAAACTGACTCTTAAGAAATGAATGCTTTAAATCATCAAGGGTGAAAATATTTCAAATAAATGCTGTTCTGTAAACTTTCGGACCATTTTAGAATCCTGAAAAAGAAAGTTGCGGTTTCCAAACCTCAAGCTTAAACAGTGATATTGCGATTATCAGCGGTGGTTATCATTATTAATGCATATAATTAATTTTCAATGGTTCTCAATTAAGCATTTGACATATTTTTTTGATGTATTAAATATCGAAAAACTTTTTTTTCAAATAAATGCAGTCATGTGGTATTCAAAAATTTTCTTTCTTTTTTATTCAACAGATGTGCATACATACAGACATTTTTGAGACGTCTTCAGTTTGAGAATAGCCAGTGTGAGAAAACAGAGCGAAAAGGGAAAAAAAGAAAAAAGAAAACAGAGTATGTTAAGAATATATCATGGTCCAGAAAAAGACATCATCCATCAAAATATGTCTATCTGACAATGGCAGAATGGCAGGAAGTGGAGCAGAAAGAGGACTCCATCAATTACCGCTGAGGTTTTTGCTGATAGATGGGGAATATTTTGTCCTTTACAACATCATGCCCCTGAAGCTTATCCTGCTTTTACACAATGCTGCCAAGACTTAGTCTAATAGAGTCATATATTAAAGACTTACTTATTTGTGCCTCGGAGGCCAAAGATAAAACACCTACCCGCGAGGGGTAAAGATTCAGCATGCAGTGGCTAATTTTATAACCGTCTATGGAAATTAATTCATAAATTTATGAATCCAATTACATTCGCACCACAAATTGGTCGAACTGAGTGCAGTCTGAGGTTATACCACCTCTTAACTCAAACACACACACACAAACATAAACTTCCTTCTGAACTTGCGTAAGAACTTATTAAGAGTTATGCACTGTACTTTGCCTCGGTTTTAGGGCTATTTTTTACCGTAGGATCCTGCAAGCCTTGCAGTCCTTCTCTTAGGGGTGTCAAATAGATTCTAATTACCTCGGCAGAATTAAATGAACATACGCTAATGGATCATGGGAGGCATAGCCTGGCTCCAAGGATGTGTAACCAATTGCACTCTTCACGGTTCAGAGGGACTAGAGCTGGAGGACTCGCTTCACACTAGACCTTCTGTATGTATTACCTCACTATATCCTTTTAAACCAAATGACACTTGACTGAGTCTTTGAGGATTTTACTCAAAAAGAGAAATAAAGAGAGAAATTGAGAGGCATATGTCATGTCCTGTGTGGGGAAGAGCACAGCGGTTCCTAGCTGTCTAGAGTCTTCTGAAATGACTGGGATCCGACTGTGCGTAGGACTGTCTACTTAACCCTTTGAGGTAGGGATCGTAGCCATATGGTATGGGAGCAGATCGTGTTCTATTACTAAGAATTCAAAAAAGAAATAAATCACTTAAAAAAAAATAAACCAATTGAATTTCTAGAAGAGCAGACTTCTAAAAGCACCACATGACATTTGATTTTTCCCTCCGCTTGCATAATATGTATGTATGGTTAGTGTTATAGCAAAATTGGGTATTTGCATACGTTATTTATGATATATAGTAACTAGTAAATCATTTACAAGTGAGACGCCAGTTACCTTGTTTTCTTATTTATTAAGTGACAAGTCTCCTGTCTCCATGTTGGAAGAAATCAGGAGTGCGGAAGCGATATGTGCGCTGTGGGAATACGCTGTATTTATCAAATACATTAATTTATCTCACGCGTGAGAAAAGAGATTTAGTATTCATCAAAATGAATGAAATACAGATTCAGAATATTACTGATATTCTGATAATGAAATGTTAAAGAACACAAATGTATCTAATCATGTTTAATTAACAAATGTCTTTGCTGCCGACCTTTGATCCAATTTACCCAAACTAATAAGCAAAAATGACTGTAGAAGTTTTTTTCATTGCTGAAGAGAACTTTTTTTTCCTGTATTCTACTGCAAACATGTGAATTTTTTTCCCTTCAGCTTGAGATTTATTCATTACGCTTTTTGGTGTAAAAGGGCCTTTACGTTTGCTATAAATATAACTTACAATATAAAAACAGTACCATTCAATCAGTTTCTCTTTTGTCTTTTTAAACGCGTCTATGGCAAATGCAATAAAAACAGTTACCCATTAGCTCATGAAGTAACAAATAAATAGATGAAATGATAATGGTTGGCTCAGTTTGGTTTGCACGAGTTCTAGTTTGTATAAATGTATACTTTTAGGGTTGTAGGATTTGTTTTAGTTATTTATTTTTTTAATCAGCAGGAAACTGTCAAGACTATACACTTTTAGCTTTTTATTACAGGAGATCTTATATCAGGACATTTCCAGGAATTTTGAGAGTTTAGCACACGAAAGTGCCCACTATTTAAAGAAACAAGGAAAGATGGCAGGCTGTAAGAGGCAGGAGTCCTTGCTTATAGATGGACCTCGAATGACTTCAGGCGGACAGTCATCCATGTGCACTCATCTGAAATGCATGCAGCTCACTATAATTCCAGGCTTTACAATGAATAATGCAATTTGATCAGTGAACTGGGATTTCGTTTCATGGTGCTTTGAGGTACTACCTAAATATCCCTTTCTCTGCGCGTATTAAGGAATACCGAAAATACAAGACCACGTTGAAAAACGGGTATTTTAAAAACTAATTTAAACCAAGAAATACACAGAATGTTTTACTATTAAGAAAAATAAGAAATAACTAAAATATTACACTTTGTTTTCTTAATAACTAATGAAATAGGCACATGAACAAAAGATGTTTTTGCTTTCATTGAAACGCAAAATAATCAAGAAAAATCTAATCATTTTGGAAATCAGTCTATGCCAGCTCAAGTGGCTGAAGCAAAGCATACATGAATTAATGTTTTTTTTGTTTTGTTTTACCCAAACGATTATGCTCATAATATAATGAAATTGTATTAAATGTGTGTAGAAACAAGCGAAATAAAAGCCTTTTTACTGGTTGGACTTTTCAGCCAGTGTATGTATCTTTATTTTTCTCTCTCTCTCTCTCTCTCTCTCTCTCTCTCTCTCTCTCTTTTTACTCTGAAGATGTTAAGTTACAGAATTGGGGCATTTTCCCTGCAAAATCCTAACCTTTTATGCAACAGACAGACATCGGCGCTCGTGGTAGAAAAGACACTATCTCACCAGCACAATTCTCACTAAATAAAGAACAGATGGCGATTCCACCACACATCAGACAGACTCCCTGATAATTGCACATGCTCATTTTAATCGCTGTGCTTCTGTGTTTTATGCAATAGGTGTGCTGGAGCACTATTTTATGTTGCTCCATCGACTGACACTTACATCTCCATAAAGCAAATCACTTTTGCTTGCATTTGTTTTAATGTAGGGAACGTACAGTGTGTGACTCTTGTAGCTTCTCAATTACTCTTTAGATGCTGTTTAGTTTAGAAAATTATGTTTTATAGAGAAATCTGTCTAGAGATCTCTCTAGGGAAGTTTCTTTCCACCACAGGATGCAATTTAGTCTCTTTTTTTTTCAGAATTGTGAGATGTCATAATAGTGAAATATAAACTTGCATAGAGATATATTCGGTTTCTTTTTTTTATCTGATGGTGGAAATAAATACATCTCTACCATAGTCACGATAGACTCACAAAGATGTTTCTCCAGATTTTCCTAGTCGTGAAAGAACATTGTGACAGAGTGACTCAATTGCAACTTGACAGATTGACTCAATTGCAACTGAGTCAGGGAAGATAGCGCGCTGTAACTCTGAAATGTAAATAACAAACAGGAAGGCTCAGAAACACTTACGGCTAGACAATTACCATAAGTGGCATAATTCTTTATGAAACAAGCTACAGGAACGGTATAACCAGTGCTTTTATTCCTTCCAAAAATTAGCTGAAGTTCTCATTTGAGAGCGAGAGTCATAAATTATCTAAATCATGCAGTCTGACATCCTGCAAGCGTATCATCAGAACAGAACCTCAGGCTGACGGCACAGTTCTACATTAAGTCCAAAGTGACAGACTGAATCCAGTTGTTTACTCAGAGCCAGTGGCGTAAACCATTTGATTAAAATTTTTACATAAACATTCACCAAATATTGCGCCAGATTGCAGTTTACGTAATCTCAACGAGAGGCAAGAAAGTAAGTAAAAAAAAAAAAAAAAAAGCAGGACTGAGTATTGGTCAGAGTCTTATTTTAACTGTGGCATTTGGAGTGAGAACAGTAACACAGCTGTTATTGTATAACCAGCGTGTTAATACATGCAGCTTTCACTAGATGCACAAATTGAATGCAATCCAAAGCTGTAAATAGCGGTTTGCTTTGGTAAATAAACCCACTGAGGTTCCTCCTGATATCTGTGATGACACTGGGTGCATTATTTATGGAAATAGTAAGCAAATTTAATGGTAGAAAGGACTGTTTAATGATCTTTTGTTTGACGGATTTGATTCATTGCGATCATGGTTAAGGTTTGAGAAGACTAAAATGTATTTGTAAGAAATCTAAAAAAACACATGCAGAAATGAATAAATGTTTTCTTTTAAATGTATACATTTATCTATTCATTTTATTTTATTTATTTTTATCGCGAGAACCCTTCTCCCAGTATCCGCTCCGACTTATAAAGCTTTGTTTACTTGTTTAGGCTTGAAACACACAGATAAAGAAACTGAGCTGCAATGTCAAGCAAACCCTTTAAGGAGCTTCTTTATCAAACAAGACAGAAAAAGAGTGTCTTTTGAGGACACGTGTTTATAGCTTTGTTTGCTCGATGCTCCAGATGAATAAAAATAATCTGCAAGACATGATTTATTTATGTGCATCTTTGCTGAAACATAAATTCACATGCGTTTCAGTCAATCTTAATTCAGTTGTGTGTGAGTCTGTGCATGTGTGTGTGCGACACGAACGTCTTTAAAAGAAGAAAAAGTGGTGGGTGAAAGATCCTTAGATTCAGAATTATATGTGTTTTTATTTGTATGTCTTTTGATTAATTTATAATCATTTGTTTACATAATAATTTTCAAATCTTTAGTCATGCATATGATTTATTATTAGATCTTTTCTTGAATTAGCATTATATTAAGTATTTTTTACTTGTTTATTCATTTATTATGTCTTTTAATTGATTATATTTCTTTCTAGTTGTTAGTTATTTTTTCCTGGAGTTGCACTAAATTGGGACTGGAACTTTCAAGTGTCAAAAAAAAGAATGCAAAAGCACTATGAAAATAAATAAATCATTTCTGAAGCCACACATTTAAAATGAATAGCGCAAATAAAATGCTTGCATATAGACATTCATTTCAAACCGGAGCGAGTGTCTTCCTTTTGCGGATCACACAAACATTTCCTTTTCCACAGAATCGTACAGGTTTAAAAAAAAAAATCTAATCTGTGACCATATCTTTGAGTGAATTAAACTGGACGGCTGGACTAATCAGTTATTGATTCACTCGACTAAATAGAACTATTATTTAACATAACAGCGGTTCTGTTTTGTGGTTCAGTGGTTCTACTTCTCTAAAAAAGCTAAAGAATCAAGAAAGATTTTCAGTTAATAACCCTATAACGTCAATTCATTACACTAAAAATCATACTAAAAATCTAAAAGTCTAAAAAGCTGCATAAATCATGACTCTATTTTGTTGTGTACTACTCGTACGTGTTCTAATGTATCCATGTTTCGCACATCTTGTAGTAGAATTCCCTTTACAAACATGTCGATGAGCATCTGCTTATGTAAGTAAGCAGACGCTTTTATCCAGGGTGACTAAGAGTTCGGTTATTTTAGAGTCTGTCCCTGCTGGGCTCAGCTATGATGGTTCTGGTTTCTTCCGGTTGCCAGTCTCAGCTTTGGCCGATATCACTTCCCCCAGAAACAATAATTTACCAAGAATAGATTTGTATGGATACTGCATCATCTCAACTGGAGATTGAGGTCTAGTGTGAATGCAGCGATGGGAGCTGATGGACTGAGGTTAATTTCCCATCAGCCCTAATGGCGGTCATTATAACCGCCACCTGCACCTTAGAGATGGCGTACCGGACTTCATTACCGCTCTTTTGACGTCATTCGGAAACGAAAAGAAATTGACCAATAAAATCTCCAATAAAATTCCCGGTACGGTGCATGTGCGTGACCTGACCTCAATTGAGCTAATCCAGACTGTTTCTCTCACATCTCCTTTTTTGAAAATTAACATTTCATCTCAGAGCCAAAGGGATTATCTTCCTGACAGTGAGCACAATTAGACACTATTACCATCAGCCTGTCAGAATGCGGCTTTCTTTCCTTTTAATCTTTCTTTCTCTTGCTGTCTTTGCATATTTTGATTAAGCAACATTAGTTAATGATTGCTGAATGCACGTATTAAAGACAAAGGGAGGATTTGGTATTAAAGACAAGTTTTGACAAACGGGACTGTTATTATTCCGTTATAAAATTAGAGGGTGTCACGAGGGTGACATTTTTTCCCCCTTACGACTATTCACTTGGATCTGACATAATTGTTAATATCAATACCACAGACTCAAAGCTTTCCAAACTATTTCTAGCGTGTCCTGACCAAATAAAGAAACTACATAAAATTTGTCCGTTTCGTTCAAAAGTATGTCTGTCGAAAAACCGAAAAACGAAGACGATGTAATGCATCGACATAGAATATTTTGAAACTTTTCATTAAGCCTAGGTATTACTTTATTCTCTTATCCTTTATGCTGCTGTCCTTCTCTGCTGAGATTTATCTGTATGGTTTATGGTTGCCTACATCTATCCTCTTACAGGCCAGTATAAAAGGTACATAAAAGATTACGTGACTGTGTTACATTAAATTCCTGAGGTTTAGTTTTGGCTGATTGCTTGAGCCAAAGCTGGTGTTGTTTATTTTTCACACAATAGTTTAATCCTTAGTTAAATTTGGTGTGTTAAAGGAATTGTTCACCCACCAAAAAAAACTAAAGAAAACAAAAAAAGGTGTATATAAAAAAGTGAAAACAAAAAGTGTTATACTAAAATAAAAGAAAAAGTATATATATTTTATATATTTATATTTAATCAATATATATATATTATATATATATATATAATGTATAAGAACTTTTTTTTTTTTTTAGTGGCACCTAGTAAACACCTCGTATTAAATATGTGCAAAAAGTGTACATAGTTGTATGCATTTTGCATCTTGCCAAAAGTTTTCAATATGCACAGTACGTTTTCATCACGAGACCAGGTTGATTGAAATATGTATATATTTATTATTATTACTGTTATTATTGTTGTTGTTCCTATTGTTACTTTAAAAATGTTGGTAGCTAAACAGTTCCCACCGACTTCCTTTGGAAAATACAATGCACATCAATGAGTACAAAAACCGTTTGCTTAAAATTAATCTTCATTTAATCTTTTGGGTTACACAGAAGAAAAAAATGAAATAAATCATGCAGGTTAGGAACAACATGAGGGTGAATAAGGAGTTTCAATATATATATTGGATTATATTATCACTTTAATTTCTCCTTCCTCCGTTCTACAGAATAAAGAAACAAACGGTCTTCCATCCTGAGAGATGTGTTAGCCATTATTTATTATTTTGTTTTATTATTTATTATTTATCTTTTCCACTAAACTCTCCTGTCGCGCTTTTTTAGGATGCCTGTTTAATTTATCGCTCCCCTAGAAGACATAACTGTCGCCGTAGACTGCTCCGGGGATTGTTACTGGTGTATAATCGCTGGGGTGACATCAGTGTGAGCTCCCTTCCCTTCCATACATCCTGCTGAGGTGTGTTAGGGATACATTTGGAAGTGTTTTAGTGACAGCAGCTAGCTGTGAGCCCGGCGAGATCTTTTTGTCACCGTCGCTCAGCCTTCTGATCTCTCCATAGTATTTGGAGGGGTGACCTACATTTCAGCACGCCGTTCTCGCTGGCTTCACCATTTAATACAGCAAAGGATTAGCAAGGGTCTTACTTTGAACAACATACCAGAAACCACATCAATCCTTGTTGAATGTTCCGTGTCCATCCCGACACTAATACAAAACTGTCCACATCCTGTGGCCAGATATTAATGTAATACTTTGGTCTGTCAAGAGAAAAGGACATGTCGCATTAAGCAGGTGTTAATATTACGTGCGTGTACCATTGATGTCCGCAGTAAAACACATTGCTGAAGATGCACTGTCACTGAAAAAAAAAGAAAAAGGAGGGCAACAGAAAAGTGCCGAATTTACATGATGGTTCTACTGTTATTGTCAGCATTTTATTGCAGCTTTCACGCTGAATGTTTTCGGATCCGGGCTCTTATTATGGTGTACCATGCTGTGAAATACAATTACTTTTTTTCAGTTTGCCACAAATGCCATTTTCAAATGTTTCCTGCCAAACCAAATAAAGACTTGTACATCCTTTTTTGAAATCTTTCACACACACACACACACACACACACACACAGGCAGCGCGCAAACAAACATTCTTGTAAAGAGCGAATTGATTTCCTGATGAAATGAATTCCTCGTGAAGCCAAAATTTCAGCAATCTCGCAGCACACATGCCCTGCAATGAAAGAAACAAACTTCCTAATCTGGCGGAAAGATTTGGGAGAAAGACTATTTGCTTATCCCTTTCTCCTATTCTGGTCCAGTGTCAGCAACTCTGGTTATTATAGCTATTTCACGCATCTACTGTATCTAAAGAGTCCATGATCATAAGCCCTGTATGGTTGGTGTCGTTTAAAGGTCTGGTAAATTCACAGTAGTCACTTGTATTATGAGAAAGATTAAAAACTTGTAGAATCGTGTTCTGCTGAGGAGGGGGCGTGGCTTTCTTCAGGAATCCTTGTTAGTGTATCTCCAGTGCGACCCTGGAGCACGGGAACTAAAACTAAAAGGTCTTTTCTGGTTTTACAACCGATCTGAAGATTTCTTCTGGTCTGGGTATTTAAAAGAAAGTTGCAAATCAGTCGGGACCTTCAGTAGTCAGAATGAGCCCGCGGTAATAAGTGTATTCACACACTTCCTACCATGTATCTTTTAAAAGTCAAGTATGCATCTTTGGGAATATGATGTTTTTGTATTGTGTTAATAATAAGCTGCTTTATTTGACATATTCTGATCTCGTTTGAATTATTTTTTTAGTAGATTACTGGGTAGTCTATCATTTCCTCAAATCTGCGTCTGGATTAGGTCACACTGGAGTACCCAAAGTTGTTATGAGCGCGCGGGGTGCTTGCTTAAAGGTATTATAATGACTCTTCATCCGCTGAGCAAGTCAGAACCGGTGAGTCTGCCTCCGAGGATTCAGTAACAGCAAGGCCATGTTAGGTCTGTAATGAACGGAGAATTTACATTATGGGATTTCAAAAATAATCAAATATATAAATTAACATAGAATAGATATGGATATATTCGTTTATATAGTTTTAATTATTAATATTGCCTAAATCCAATGATCGCTTAAAAATTGGAGTCAGATTGAACATGGAGCTAGACTAAAATTGTAATCAAATTTTAATAAATCACGCATTAATCCTTCGACCAGGGCATCGGATTCTGCTCTTTGGACCAGTGACTGGAATATCACACTCTCTTTTATTTGACATTAACTACATATGGACACTATTTAAAGTAAATAAATAAATAAGCATTTTTATGAATTTGTCTACTACTATTTAAATTATGGGCTAAACATTTTGGAAAAGTTCCCCCAAAAAGACTTAGCAGAATCAGAAACTTACATTAAAGACAATTTTAATACATCAGTTTGCCTGAATGAGCTGTACATAAGTCTTGGTATTTTTAACGTGACGTGATATAACAATGGTATCCACAGACTAATTATTTTCAGTCCACTGCATTATTTTCTTCCTGATAATTTTTTTTCCCCACCTTTGTACTCTGCTGTATGAAAAAAAAGACAACATATACTTCACATTTTTGCTCTGCTCTCCTGATTGAATTTATGATATATGCTATGAATAATTCTTTGGAGAGCACTAAAAAATCTCTCATTTTTTTCTGTAAATCCTCACGTCTCTTTCCAGGTTTGTTTTCACATCAACGCTTTCAAATTTATTTGTTATGCAATAAAGGCATATTACTACAATGATATTTAATACATACAAAAAAAACTGGCTATGGATAAAATCAAGCTTGAGGAGTTGTTTGTGGTATGTTAAAAGCAATTTATTATTGCATTTACATTTTTACATTTCCTATTGGTGAGAATAAAAGAAAAGTTACTCTTATGATTCATGCAGTGCATCTTGGGACTTTGTTTAACAATTAATCCAATTAATTTTAATGTACTGTTTTAATAGGCCTAATATCTGCATGCATTTTCTTGTCTGAGCAGATTTATTTATTTTTTTTACGATTTTTTTTATTTTAATTAATTGTAAATTAAAGCACCAGTTTTGACATTTAAATAATTACATCAAATTCATAATAAATATTATTATTATTATTTTTATTTGTTTGTTTTTTCTAGCCCTTTTCCACTTTTTGCAGGTTAGAAGTAATCCCTTTAAAGTGGTTTAAATAGTGAAAGTTACAGTATTAACATTTAGTTGATAGGGAATTATGATGTAAGTCATTTACGGTCCATATACTGATTCAATCTAGAGTCATTGTAAAGTCTATGCAATAAGTCAGGATTAGAAGTGGTTTTGAAGAATACCTAGTGAATGGACTGTTTCACAGATAGCAGACACACAATAGTGGACGAGGTGCAGTGTGCACCAGATGTGCCTCATCACACTGCCAGCAATATTCCTTTTGATATGAATGATTCTTTATCTGCAAGCATATCTTCTAGTGTGTTTTACAAGGACATTTCTATAAAGTCTACAATAAAATGCGCTCGCAGAATTCCTCTGGCTTCTTTTCCCACTTTGCCATGATGATGTTGTGTATTTGACCATGGCCTTGGGTTATCCAGTTGAGCTTCAGTAGCGATGCTGTCCTGGGCTTTGTAATCCCTCTCCCACAGCAAGCCCCTTCTGTGTAGGCATGACCAACTGGATCTGTCCCTCTATCAAAAAGCCACAGTGGCTAGCCCTGCTTCCCTTGCTTCTCATCCTATTTGTCCAGCGCTGTCTGGGACCAGCCCCTAAGCGTGTGTTCGAGGAAAGTGCCTTTGCCATAGGCCAGAGTCAGAAATCCAAGACCGGGCAAAGGAACAGAATCGACACCCCTGAGGCTTTTCCGGGTCTTGCTAATGGGTTTAAGACAGTGTGCTAATTTGTCAACCTGTTTGTGATTTTGTGCACATTGACAAGCCTGTTAAAGGTTGGCACGCTTACCGTAAGCCGATCGGAGCAATGGGGATTATTTAAAAAGTCTTTTAGGAAATATCTGTTGCTGTATATTTTCACTTTGATGTAGTGTCTCCTCAAATAAGAAGTGATTTTGTCAAACAATTCCTAAAGACAAATCACCATTTAAGAAGAAAGGACTGCCTTCCTTTAGCAATCCGAATGTTAATTTTGATTAGAATCTAGCTTTTATCCAAACCGAGACCTCTGTGGAAAGATGCCATCAAGCCATCTTTTTCATGTCATTTGAGGGCCCTACCCTTAACCCAATTGAAATTACGAGGACATCCACATTCAACTTTGAATGAGTATCTAAATTGCATCAATTAACATGGATGTAACCTCAGCCTTTTTCCATAAAGACGGTCGAATAACCCTATTAGAGTCTAAAATGTAACCTTGAACCATCCTCTGTGCCTTAACAGCATGTCTCTTGCACCAGAAGTGGTGCCTTTTTGATTCTTTCTTTACAATGATGACTTTAGTGAAAGGCTAGCGGGACAGATTGGGTCCTAAGGTAAATAATGAGAGGGTTTTGAGGGCAGCCATTAGTGACCTTAACATGAAGTAACCAAGACATGCCATTAAGGATCTCTTTTTAGAATTCTGTGCTCTCCCTATTCAGATGTCAAGTGCAGCGATTCTTTTGTGTACAGTGTGTCAAGCAAAAGACAATCGGAATGAAAATAAGTTTAAATCAAATGGCCCACAGATATCTATGAGAAATAAAAGGGTTATATGGAAGAAAAAAAACATAATTAAAATATTGACGGTAAATAGGAATGGTTTAATTTGAAGTAATGCCTTTAAAAACTTTCAGAGAATTATTCTAAATGCATTTTTTTTTTTGTGTGTGTCTCACTAGGGTTCCTGAGTACAGGTGACCAGGCAGCCAAAGGGAATTATGGGCTGTTGGACCAGATCCAAGCACTTCGGTGGATCAAAGAGAATATCCAAGCTTTCAAAGGCGACCCGAAAAGGGTGACTATATTTGGATCAGGAGCCGGGGCGTCCTGTGTTAGCTTGCTGACCCTGTCACACTATTCAGAAGGTAACAAGCATTTTGTAATACACAATTAGATATAGTACAGTGTTAACAGAACATTGTTTGGGAACTAATTTCCGACCAAATCAGCTAATTGTGAGATAAAATCAGGAATGAAGTCATGAGTGAGATATGTGCTGTTTTAGCTGTGAAATATATAAGTCACAGTTGTGGCACACATTACGATAAGTTGCAATTACGAGATAAAATGTCAATGACGAAAAAAGGAAGACACAATAGAGAGGCGTAATCATAATTACATAATCACAGACAAGGCTCAAACCTAATTCTAGACTCAAATGTAAATCTGAGCTGTTTCAACTGAAAGAAACTTGCATTGAATTATCTTAAAACATGTTAGTGACTGTTTTTTGGCTTACACACCAGTAATGCAGTTTTATTTAAATGTTCTAACTGAACTATGGCCTAATCTTGGTTTAGTAAGCCTTGTCTGTGAATCCGGTCTTGAGAGATGTATCTCAATATCTAAAGCAAAGTCATTGTTGGTACTAAAGTCACGATTATAAAACAAACAAAAAAATGAATAGTTCACCCAAAAAATAATATTTTATCATAATTTAGAGACATGTTTTGAAAAACCCGAACAGTTGTTTGTCCCTATAGATTTTCATAGCAGGGAAAGAGATACTGTGGAAATCAATGGGGACCATCAACTGTTTGCTTACCAGCATTCTTTTTTGTTCAACATGAGAAAGAAACTCAATTTTGGAATGACATTAGTGTGAATAAATTTTGGGTGAACCCTCCATTTAAGGCCGTTTTCAACTTGGTTCATGATTTGTCACCAAAACAATCATTTGGGCCTGATTGAAGACAAACTCTAAATTGATATGCATCTGGAAAGATGGCAATCTAAACCAGCAAATGAAAGAACCCATATCTTTATGCATGAATTCTGCTGCATGAAGGAAAGCTCTGTTTGTCTGGCTAGCAGAATGAATCAGTTAACCTGCAGCACAGATGAGGTGGAATCGGTGGACTATTGCATCACTGCAATTCATAATCAATACACCCTCTGTTTATCTGAAAATACTGCTCTTTGTGAAACAGGTTTAGTGAAGCACTGCTGTCCTGATATAGCCTTAATTTGTGTTCAGACTCATAAATAAATATAACTAATATTTTAAAAGAAAGCTGCTGCACCTGATGCAAGACCAGTGGCATTTGAACAAATGTTGGTCCATTTAGAAATGCTGCCTTGTGAAATCAAAGTACACATAAACATAAATAAGTGTATGAAGAAATGAATGAATGAATGAGTGAGTGAATAAATGAATGGATTAATGAATAAACAAATAAATAAATACAACAACAGCAAAGACAACAAAAACTATTTTTAAGGGTTAGTTTACCCAAAAATTTAAATGAGTCCATGCATAGTCACTGTCTAGTAATAAGATGTATAAGACCTCTTCTTTCAAATGAATCAAAATAATCCTGGCTCTTTTAAGCTTCATAATGTCTTCATTCCCCCCCCCCCAAGCCATGTGATGTACATTTTAATATGCATACGCATTTGACAACTTCTGACCTGTTGAACAAAAAACATCTGCCTGTGTCATTGTAAAGCTTGACAGAGCCAGGACAACTATTAATATAAATAATATAAATAAATACATAAATCCATGGATACATACCATACATACAAGTCATGCCCTAAATTGTAATTATGACAAATTATGAGAAAACTGATTATGTTCCTTTTTGTTTCTCTTTCTCTCTCTGATACAAAATTAAGCTTCAAAAACCATTATTTATTTACATTTACAACAAACACACAATCCCCTATTGAAAGATCTTCTATGTACCAAAAGCCCTTGGTTCCAGTGTGCCTGGCTGCATATAATTTTCATTGCAACAACAACCCCTACAAGGCATTCATCTGGAACTCAATTGTCCCACTATAAAAATAGATTTTACATTCAATGTCCAGCCTGGCTAGATAGCAGACGAAATCTAGTAATGGATCAAATGACCTCTGGCTACAGTTACTCTAACACTAACACAACCCCAAATAAGGAAGTGCCATATTTGATCAAAATAACAGGACAAGATGTACAGTTCCCTCCTGGTGTTCTGTCTGAAAGGTCGGCAGTGATTTATGAATGAATTACATAATGTAAATTGTAAAACAAGCAGAAGGGCATTTAATTTCACTTGTTACCCGCTACTCTCCCGAGCCCTTTGTCTTCAGATGCATGCCAGGCATACTACAGTTTTTTTCTTTCTTTTCTTCAACAACAACAAAAAAATCTAATATTAATAATAATATATAATAATTTTTGTGTTAATAAAATACATCGATCTATAAAATAACAACTTATTTCTTTTTTGTTAAGGAAATTGCTGTTATTTCCATTTTCCATTTATAATTATTTCAATGTGCCTAGTAAAGCCTTCATGCATCTGGGTTTGATTTGGACTTCCTTTAACCTAGTTATGAGTAACCTGTCTTTGTTTTATGGGAAGGGTCTGCTAAGCTCCATTGTCTAGGATTGATATTGACTAATATTTTTAATGGCCAATGCATTTAAAAAAACTCTTGACAGTAGTGGCGTCTTTTTGAAATTTGAAACTTGAGTGAAGGCTATTTTTCACTCTGTGTCAGTGCGTCTGAATCCTCGGTTCAGTCCAGCGAGATCCGTGCCCTGAGGTATTGCTATTTTCTAGGACACAATCTGTGTCAACGTGTTATGGCCACGGCTGGCTGAGCTGACAAAGGTACAGCATCAATGCATATGCATATTAGTTGGCGTCTATGTCAGGCACTGTCTGATATTACTTACCCATATAATATTATGCAGGGACAAAGACCCCAGGCTTTTTCTAAAGGCGCTTTCATCCTTTTTGGTCAGGTCCAAATGAAGTCTTCAAAAGCACATTGTAATATACGATATGAAATAAACAATCACCTTGCTTTTTGTTTCTTCAATTTCATTATTATTAATGCTCGGTTCTCACTTTGATTTTTGTTAAATGGACAGACACAAACACACAATCAATTCTGTTATTATTTACTTACTCCCGTGTTGTTCTAAACATATAAAACCTCATCTTGAATAAAGATATTTTGGTCACACGCAATTATTGCCATGAACAAACTATTAACTGCAACTATTGCCTCGATAAAGTCTTCATTTACTGCTTATTAATTATTAGTAAGATAGCTGTTTAGTTATTGGATATAATTAGGGATATAAAATATTATCATACAGAATATCTACTATTACTACAGACTATTAAACAGTACTATTAAATAGCCAATAATCTAATAATAATCAGTTAATAGTGAGTGCTGGTTCCTACACTAAAGTCCTGCCAACATTTTAAATGAAACTTCTGCTTCATAAAGTTTATGAAGATGTATGACACGATCCATTCATATGATGCATAGATTTAATTTAGGCTTTTGTACGCATATACGCACTGACCACCACACACACATAGAGCACATCAAATATGGTTCATGGCAGCTTAGCTGTACTTGCTTGATATGCAAACAAAACTCTTTGGTTCTTGTAGAAGCTTAAATGAGCTTAATCTACACATGGCGTACACTAAGCAATTTAAATGTTGGAGTTAAATAATCTTTTACTTAATAGTTTTTTTTAAATTATTTATTTTCAGATTTATTTCAGAAAGCCATCATCCAGAGTGGGACTGCTTTGTCAAGCTGGGCCGTCAACTACCAGCCAGCCAAATACACCCGCATACTAGCTGAGAAGGTGGGCTGCAATATGCTAGATACTATAGATCTGGTGGAATGTCTACAGAACAAAAACTACAAGGAGCTGATCGAACAGTACATCACGCAGGCCAAGTATCACATTGCTTTTGGTCCAGTCATCGATGGCGATGTCATCCCCGACGACCCCCAAATTCTGATGGAACAGGGAGAGTTCCTCAACTATGACATCATGTTGGGAGTCAACCAGGGTGAGGGTTTTAAATTCGTGGACGGCATCGTGGACAGTGAGGATGGTGTCTCTGCAAACGACTTTGACTTTGCTGTGTCTGATTTTGTGGACCACCTCTATGGTTATCCGGAGGGCAAGGACACACTTCGAGAAACCATCAAGTTCATGTATACTGACTGGGCTGACAAGGAGAACCCAGAGACCAGGCGGAAGACTCTAGTTGCGCTGTTTACTGATCACCAATGGGTGGCGCCAGCGGTAGCTACGGCAGACCTTCACGCTCAGTATGGATCTCCAACATACTTTTATGCTTTCTACCACCACTGTCAAAGCGAAATGAAACCTAGCTGGTCGGATTCAGCACATGGAGACGAGGTGCCTTATGTGTTTGGAATTCCCATGATTGGCCCCACAGATCTCTTTAACTGTAATTTCTCCAAGAACGATGTCATGCTTTCAGCAGTGGTAATGACTTACTGGACGAATTTTGCAAAAACTGGGTAAGTTGAAGCATTTTATCTGTTATCTCTGATATGTGTGAATAGTTATTTGAACACTAACCACAAATGAACCCTAGTTTTGCTTTACTAGCCATAGCTTAACTATGTTATTTGTAGCAGAAATGTAATTATACTAATGATAATCAAACCAAATGACTATATGCAATTCGTGCACATAGATCACATGATGTCTGCAATGCCCAGATGTACAAAACAGAACAAACAGATAATGTAATAAACACAGAGATGTTAGTGACCTCCATATCGGTACATGCAATTTGCAGACGTGGGGTAATAAGAATCAAAACTTTAGATTTTTATTATTTATATTGTCATTTAATTACATTTTTGTTTAAATGTGTAATTTATTGTTTTTCTTTGATGTTGGACATTTGTCATTGGCCTATTAAGTAGCACTTAAACATTTCTTTACCTGATCATTTCAGCATGTTTAGCAGATCTTCATTAAGATTTCTTAAGATTAAGAGTCTTTATAAAGAATGGTTGTTTTTAACTGCCTCAGACCACACAATGTGGAACATCACATTCTATTTAGGGAACTTGTCCTAAATGAGTCATGGTTTTGATTAAAGAACCTTCAGTGGCCTTTGCTGTCTCCTCACATATCATAATTCTGAAGACAGATTCAGTCAGATGATTGTTTTAATGGCATCAGACCTGCTTTTAACTAGCCTCTTTAGTTATGGGGTTCTCTCCAGCCTTTTCCCCATACAGCATCACTGCACTCAGGGCAAGCCCGTTTCATCCCGAACCTACTTCAAATATAAGTGACTGGGGCCCCCTCATACTTTCAGGGCTCCATTCGCCCTTTATAGGCAGAACAGGCGCTGCTGTTTGGCACCACTCCAGGTGATACCTGTGTGTCAGGAGATAGATTGGCAGGCTCATCAGTCCCTCACGTCAGGCTGCTCTCCCTCCGCTGGCTAAGTGTTTCTCTCAGCTCGAGTACTTTAAAACAGAGGAGGAAAAACGAAAGCAATTTCAGCAGCACTTGGAGAATGCTCGCTTTGCAAGAGAGTCACTCCAGCCTCTGGTAAACACTCCAGCGGTGATATCAGCCTCTCTGAGTGTTTCCACAAAAAAACAGGGCGAATAAATAACGCGGAGGGAAATGTGTAGAACGTATTGTCTCATTTGTAGCCTTCTTTTGTTGCAATGGTCGTCAAGCTTGGGTGCTCAGCCTGGAGACGGCAAGACATGAGTCATTAATGCTATCCCTGAGGAAAATTAATATACGTTGGTGTTCTGGATGTCAAGTCTCAACATTTCCTTTGTGGATTTTATGGGTCAGGTATATTGTACATGCACATTGTATTATGCATCAACAGCAGACACGAGATAAAAAGCTGAAATGGATAGATGGAAATCTTTGCCACTCACTATCATGTTGTTCCAATCCGGTATTACTTTACTTGTTCTGTGAAAAGTCAATGGAGTCCAAAACAACATTGAACGCTATTGACTTTTGTATACACAGAGAAAGAGAGAAAGAGAGAGAGAGAGAGAGAGAGGACACTGAGAAACAATATAGTTGTTTTTAATGTAATGTTCTATAGCAGTGGTTCTTAATCCTGGTTTTTGTGACCTCTCACTCTCCACATTTTGTATACGTTTGTCTTCTCGCTTCAGAGGTTTGTTCCATTCAGTCATAAGTGCCCTACAAAGTGGCCATCACAGGATATCTCGACATGATTCCAGTTCGAAAGGGATATACATGTTCCATTAAAAGGGCATTATGTGACTACTACGCTAATCTCAAGATTATGGCTGAATAACCTTCACACTTCTGTAGTAAGTTTTGTCTGTGCGTGATGACAGTGCAGGTGATGGTATAGAGCCAATTTCTGCTGTTAAGTGAAGTAAACTTCAGTTGATTTCCTGTGTGCAGGGAGTGTTATTTAATTGTCAGATAAATTTTACATTAATACAAACAGAGACATATTGAAACATGCCCTGGCTCTTCCAAGATTCATAATGGCACTGAATGGCTGTTAAAAAGTCCAGTAAAATGCATCTATCATTAAAAAGTACTCCACACAGCTCCGGGGGGTTAATAAAGGCATTTTAAGTGAATCAATGATCAAACACAAACACATAGATTCACTTCAGTAGGCCTTTTAATCTCCTAGAACTACGTGGAGCACTTTTTTTAACAAAGGATGGATGCATTTTTTTAGCCTTCAAAATCTAGGCAGCCATTCATAGCCAGTATAAAGCGTGGGAGAGCTAGGGCATTTTAAATATAACTCATTAGATTTGTCTGCAAAAGGTAAGTATACACCTGTGACAACTTGAGGGTGAGTAAATCATGAGGTAATTTTCATTTTTGAGTAAATGGTCCTTTTAAATGCAAAAACACTACATAACCACTGCATTTTTGGATGAATACAGTTCAGCATCTGTTTTATAAAATTGTATACAATTTTAACTTGTTTATCAAACATAAAAAAATAAAAGAAACAACTGACATCGTATCTATATATCTTTAAAGCACTTTATACATTTTATAACACTGATAAAACTTACTTTATAAAAAATAACACATAGATTTGTTTCAGCAAATAAAATAAACCAATTCGTCAGTGCTTTAAGAACAGCCCTCTCCTAAATAGGATGCAAAAAGCCTTTGCTTGGGTTTTAGTATGAACTCCCCTGCTGGAGGGCATGTATATATCGGCATGTACAGTGAAATTAAATGAATCACTTAATCAATGATTGGGTAATGCTGTAGAAAAAAAAAAAAAAAAATACTTTATTCATAAAAAAGTGAATGTCAATCACTCTCTAGAGGCAGAATACCCCCACTTTATGTTTTAGAGGAGTAATAAGATTAGTACCCCACTTAATATCACCACGTCATTCTATAGGAATTGAAAGAGGTGGTATAAACGGCTCTTTTATGACGTTTCTTGCTTAAATGCTTGCACAATTCAGTTGTTTATTGTTACTGCGTGACACACCGGTTAGCTTTACAAGCCCTGAAATATTGCCAGTATTGTGCATTACATTACAAATGACGATAATGGCTCTACACAGATATTAGTTCCAGGAAGCACGGGAAAATGTGAAGAAATGACTATCCCCAGTTATATTCTGCACACACCATTAAGTGGATCTTTAAGTAAATGCATTTCTGCATCATGGAATCACACCGTTTGCCAAATTCTGGCTGGGAGAGTCAAATCCGTTAATGAAAGTGAAAATCAATATGGATTTCAGCCATTACAGAAGTATACTCACTGACTGAAATGAAGCATAACATTCCCTGATGCTGTCTAAGGATACGGTGGATTTAACCACAGAAAAGGCTTTTGTAATTTGAAAGAATGTACCATCGCCTACAGTGTGAACCATCTGAATATAAACCTGTGATGACTGTATACTTAAGGCAATGCCTAAATAATATGAGCTCTGTATGACTGAATATCAGCTTGGCTGTGCAGTTTATAAAGTGTTTGGTGTTACTGAGATACGCACAGACTGGCACTTTGTCTGGAATGTTGCAAACACACTAACAACTGTTAGTCTTGAAACGAAAGCAACCCAATTTAAGATGTTTTGAAACACATTTTGAGTTTAATATCATTTAGCGTGGTTTTCCTTACTGTATTCTAGTTCATTTTTGCAGGAGCACTATATTACACACACATATATATATATATATATATATATATATATATATATATATATATATATTTTTTTTAATCTCAAACATCAGTTAATATTTCCAGATTAATTTAAGCTTAAATCTTGTAACCCTGTACACATCCACTGTATGGATCTTTGTTTTATTTTTAAATTAATACATTTGTAAATGCAATGTATATAGGCAATTTGAGTATATGTAGAATTACACTTTTGATAATATGTTTTTATTTTTATCTTTATTTTTATTTTTTCATTCATGCATACCCTTAAACGTTGAATTTAACATAAAAAAATGCTCTTCAGTTAAAATAGTGCCGGCTCTCATGCTGGTGTGCTGATGGAATCTGAACCAGTGCTGGATAGTACTTGGTGGAGAAACTACCAATCTCTAGCTGATTCAAGTTCGATAAGACATCTGACTCACATATACATATACATCACAATAGTAATTTGCATTTCATGTTGTCTTTAAAATGCTATGTAACAATTTATTTTAGTGTCTTTAGTCTTTAGTGCCTTATTCTACATGACTTTATTTTACATCCCTAATCCTACCCGAAGCCTAAAAACTTAAGAACAGCAGCAATGCATTGATGGAAAAGACATAGTTAATAGATAATAAGCTCACTAGATCGCAACTGTGTGATTCTATAAATGATAAAAGCAAAGTGGATGTAATGGGACATATACAGTACACTGTGCCACTTTAGTGAAGTGCAGCTCTTATGTGAAATATAGAAATTAAGCAGCTGTAGATTGGCTCGGTGGATAAATAGCTTAGAGCATCGCTTGCTTTTCTCGGGTCTGAATTCTCTAAAACAGTCATTAGTATTATTATTGCTTACATACATATATAAGCATAACCAGAGGTTAAAGCAACAACTGAAATACCATTGATTCTTGTGAATGTTTGCTTGTAGCTAGATTAGATTGTTGATTCTCTGTCATATGTGCTTGTAGTGAGGCTGTGCCCTTTGAGAAGATCATTTGTGGAAAAACAAAAACACACACACACATATATAATGTATAATGTTCCATAATAATTTACCTCGCAAGCCATAATAAACAATATTTAAACTTTGAATAAATGTAACATTTTCCATCGGCTGCCTTCCATTTGATATCAGTAACACACCTAAATAGAAATGAATGCCCCCCAGAAATGAATGCCATTTGTTTTCCTCACATAATACCAAGACTGTATGATTTTCTTTCTTCCATAGAACACAACATTATGAATTAGCTACTTATTTGTTTTATGTGATTATAGAACTGGTGCTATTTGACCTATAGCAACATAATAATACGCCAGGGTTCACGTATTGAACCTGTGTTTTAGCGCCACTCAGTGGACATTTCTTTTTGAAACTGTGGTAAAACGTGCAGTAAGGTACACAAAAAGTACACAGAAGTACACATTTTTAGGAGACCAGGTTGAATCAAACAGTACACCATATTACAACAACGCATATGGCCATATCATAGAATCATAGGAGTCAGATTCTATACTGGACTCTTTCATTTTCTGCTGTCATTAAATATGATAATCTAAAATGAGACCAATTAGACAGGCAGAACACTGAACCATATCATCCTCGGAAGTTTCACACATTGACACACTATTTAAGAGCCACATATAAACTTGAATGAATGTAGCAGCTGAACAAAGCTTTGAAATAGTTCAAAAGATTTTTTTGGATTCCTGCGTACAGTTCCGTGCTGTGCATGTGAGTATTTTGCATGAGCCATTTTCAGTCTAGCAATCAGCCAGCTTGTAATGAAACAATGCAAGCTAATTTACATTAGCTGTCTATTTTCAGAATACTTTGGAGTAAGGATGATACTAAGCTGCTATACATACAACTACATGGCTGCTATCTACATCATAAACCCCTACATATGTAATCATGTGGCTCAGTAAAACCAAATTCCAGTTTAGCCTGATTGACATTGATATTTACTCACTAGAGACTGTTCATATATTTATTTATTTATTTATTTATTCATTTAGCAGCCGTTTTTATCCAAATACAGGAAGCGCTCGTAATACCAAGTTTCAAATGTTGTTAAATAAGTACAACTATAATAAATAAAATAGTGATGAAAAAGATGAGTTTTCAGCTATCTCTTAAAAATAGTCAAGGAATCAGTGAAATTGTCAGGAAATCATATTTACATAATGTATAAATCTATAGCAGCAATTAATCCCTGAAACAAAACCATTCATTAATAATGAACGTGATAAGGTAAATGAATAAATATTCTGTGGCTTTCCAATACATTGATTTTCAGTCCAGTTTTGGTTAATTACATTTTAACCATATTCTTTAGTGATAGACCCCAGCAGAGTCACTATATTCACTCAGAGGGGCACTGTTCTCTAGATCTGCTCTGTCAGACATGCATTCAACCTCACTGACCGGTCTGTCAGGGTCGGATTAACCATATGGACACTGGGCATGTGTTCAGGAGCACCATGTCCAGGGTGAGCACATCTACATCCATGGGGAAAATGCTTTCAAATATTCATAATGGCTGCTCGTCCATTTTATTTATTTATTTATTTTTGATGATTTTAGGGTTCTTTCGCCTTCAAAATACCATTATAACATGCTTATGCAACACGTTTTGGTCACATTTTAATTTAGGGTACCTATTCTCACTATTATTAACCACAACTTCTGCTTCGATATGCTCTTGCTTATTGCTACTTATTAAGATCACATTGTATGTTAAGGTTCAGGTCCTGTTAACTATGACTTTTGCCTCAATAATCTCCTAATTTGCTTCTTATTGATAGTTCCTAAGGTAGTTGTTAAATAGTGAGGTTAGGTAGTTGTTAGGTGAAAAACGTGCCATGGTCATATATTAGACATGTTATTTAATGCCACTCTTTTCATTTATCATTTCTCTTCGAACTCAAGATACGGAATTACGATGATGCAGGAATGTATGTAGAGGCATTGTATTTCCACGAACCTGGGTTGCATTTTTGGAACTCTCTGCAAAACCAGTGCATGTTGACTGTGTTTCTACAACAGCAAACTATATGCATGTATATCTTTAAATATTCAGTGATTACTATGGTTAACATTGTCAAGGTGTAAACTAGCAGACTCGTCAATGAATCTGGAGTGGTCAAATAGGGCATCTAGGATGCTGAATGTGTGCTTTATAAGCACTCATAAACAGCCAATATGTTAATAAAATGAATGCTAATAAGCACATTAATTAATGTCCCTATACTAAAGTGTTACTATTATAAATAGTTTGTGAGGTATTTTTTTATTAATGGGTATGATTAAGGGATCTAAAATATGGTCGTGCAGAAGAATATGTGGTCTATATGTTCCAATAAACACTGAAAAAACTTTGTATCAGTCATTTATTTCTATTGCTCATATATATTGAAGAGAATAACAATAAAATGGTACATTTGTCCTCACAAGCCTTCAAAGTTTAAGTTCATGCATTCCAAAATGTGTTTCTCAATATCTTCAAACCACTGCAAAGCCTACTTATTTTTCCTTGCTGTCATGCTAAATTACTGTCAAAATATTTGTGCACTGCAATGCTATGTAAAAAGCCTGATGACAAAAGATGACTACTGAGGCCAATTTTTAAACAAACAAATTTGAGCAAAATCTGCGGAGAAGTGAAGCTATTGCTTCAGAAACAAACCTTGACAACGCTAATGCACTCAGAGAGAAATGCCGGCCCGGTTTTTACCACCTCATCTCCATATTTAGAAACCTTTTATGCCCGGCTAGGTTGTCTGCTGCTCCCAGACTGAATAATGTGTAGGAGTGGTAAATTGGCTTTCCGGTTTAAACCTTTATCACTAGGTATGTTCTTTTTTTTGTGGCTAGGAAAGCTATACCAGTAATGACTGTTCAAATACAGAGTAGTTCTGTATTTTTTAGTTCAAGCGTGTCAGTTATGAAATTGCACTGAGCAGATTTTTTGCCTGCTATGAATCTGAGCAAAAAGACTGATGAAGAGGAATCATATCCCAGAACACTCCGAGGCCATGAATCTTTGTAAACGATCATGCGTAGTAGGCATCTCGATGTTATAAAACCCTTAGGTTCAACAACCTAAGGTTAAGCTATTATTATAGCATATGTGTGTTCATAAACACATACAGCGCACAGAGGTTAAAGCTATTGATGAATGTGGGTTTATGAGCATCTGTGTAGACTTGCTCTTTAATACTGCAATTTTAAATCACACGCTGCTTTGGATTTACAAAGCTAGTTGCTTTACTGAAACAATTACTGATGTTTTCTTTTCTTTTTTTAAATTTCTTGTCTAGGGATCCCAATCAACCAGTTCCACAGGACACCAAATTCATCCACACAAAGCCTAACCGCTTCGAGGAAGTGGCTTGGTCTAAATACAACCCCAAAGACCAGCTCTACTTACACATTGGGCTGAAGCCAAGGGTGAGAGATCACTATCGCGCGACTAAGGTTGCCTTCTGGTTAGAGCTGGTACCTCATCTTCATAACATCAACGAACTCTTTCAATACGTCTCGACCACGACTAAGATACCTCCTCAGGATACTACCCCATTCCCCTACACTAAGAGACTAGGTAAAACATGGCCATCCACCACACGCCATCCTGGCGTTCCTCCCGCCAACACCAAACAAACTACAGACCAGCATAAAGGCAACGATCTGGGCGACGACTCGGCCGTCGTTATCGAGACAAAGCGAGACTACTCCACCGAGCTCAGCGTGACGATCGCGGTGGGTGCTTCACTCCTGTTCCTCAACATCCTGGCCTTCGCGGCGCTCTACTACAAGAAGGATAAGCGTCGGCACGAATCCAACCGACGTGGGCCCAGCCCGCAGCGGAACTCTGCGCCGGCTAACGCGGCGGCTAATGCTAACGACATAGCGCATTTGCAGAGCGAGGAGCTGATGTCGCTGCAGATGAAACAGCAGCAGATGGAACACGAGCACCATCACGAGTGCGATTCTCTGCCTGCTCACGATACGCTTCGTCTTACCTGCCCGGCCGATTACACACTCACTCTGCGACGTTCGCCTGACGACATCCCGCTCATGACACCAAGTACCATAACAATGATTCCTAACTCTCTGGCCGGAATGCAGCCCCTGCACAATTTTAACACGTTCGGAGGTAGTCAGAACAGTACCAACCTGCCCCATGGGCATTCTACCACCAGGGTATAGCTTTGTGCCGTGAACTGAAAGATTAGAACTATTGGACATGGTCTGCTAAGGCATTGGGGGTTAAGGACCTTTGTTTGTCATGGCAAACTGT
The DNA here is from genome assembly GCF_018831695.1 of Puntigrus tetrazona. Classification (NCBI taxonomy): domain Eukaryota; kingdom Metazoa; phylum Chordata; class Actinopteri; order Cypriniformes; family Cyprinidae; genus Puntigrus; species Puntigrus tetrazona. The sequence continues at coordinate 17,128,938 of NC_056699.1, forward strand.
GCTGACTTTGTTCCACTCTGAGACTTATCTTGGTGGATGAGATGTTATTTTCCTATGAAGCCTTCTTGCAGAATATATCAAAGTCAAATATGACCTACTTGCGAAAAAATGAATGTTACTAAAGTAATACTGTATTTGGAACCGAGCTTGTTTAGGGCAGGGGACTTTGCACCAAAAGACGAGAACTCTTTCTGAAGGACTGTTTTGCTTGCGTAGACAACATATACTACATAAACGACAGAGAGGTCGGAGGATCTGACGAAGCTTAGTATGTGCCATATACCATATGTCATATACCAAGAGCAACAATGAGAGCAATGTTATTATTATACGAGAACTATATTTCAGACGAACACGTTAATATTATTTTCTGAGAGTGTTGTCACATACCGAACCTGTGGACTGAACTGAAAAATCCCAGCCTGAAATGTAATTATAACAGAAATTTGTAAAGGTGACAAAATGTAAATACTTGTGAGTCAAATACAAATATTAAAAGAACTACAAAAGCTTTTACTGTTGTTTAGTTCAAAATATGACTATTATGAGCTTACGCTTTCGTTAAGGTGCGTGTAAATATATCAGTCGTTATCTTTTCTTTTATTCTTTTTGAAATGATGTCTGTGCTAAACAGCCTTTACACACGAAAAAGAAATAAAGGAGAAGACAGTATTCTTATTCCAAAGCCTCTAAATATCCATTTCAGTCATCTGAGTGTTCCTTTGTCCCAATGTTTGACGAATAATGCATGTTTGATTGCTGCTTTACATTTGATAACCCCATACCGTGACCCCATACAGATGTTAAAAATGAAATATTGCTTCTAATTACATTACAGTGCTGGGTGAAGTTGCCTATTCAAGCTGTTCAGAGAGTAGTTGTAACGTTTTTCTCATTTGTTGGTTTGATAGAGGAAGGTGGGAAGGATGTAAATCAGGGCAACTTCTACCCACATCCAATTTGTTTTACCTGCATAAATCTCTCTATTTTTTACTTTTTTTTTTTTTTTTTTTTTTTTTAAATCTGTATCATCACTGCCTGAGCTTCAGATGTGACCAGCATTGTATAATTCAAAAAATATCTTTAAATAAATAACACAGGCAGTGGATTTGGGTATCTATATTAGTTGGATATGTTTGTAAAGAAGTATATGTTAGATATTTCTATTCGTAACATGCTAGCAATATGTAAAGTATTGTGCCAGGCTTGTGATATTTTGGGTTAAAACGTAAGTGAATGAGTGTAAATACAAATTATTATGATTACTATAAATAAATACAAAGAAAGAAAAAAAAAAAACAACCCTGATATTTTTCAGTTCTGCATCCTATAACAAAGATGTTGAAAGCGAAAGAAAGAATTTAAAAATAAATGAACAAATGAGTTTATAAAGTTACATTTGTATATTAAATCAGTTCATGATTCATGTTAGCCCTTGGCTTGTTACCTGTCAGTACAACAAGGGTCAAATGTAGGGTTCTAAATAATAGTTTGTCTTATATTGTTTGCAGTTTTTGCCTTAAGTGATAGATGATATTTCTGGCTGGACACCTGTATAAAATTTTTCTGCCGCATTTTTAATAAAATATCACAGTATTTTCTAAAACCGTGTCTTCAGATTTGTTGACTTTTTGTTGAATTTAAATCTAATATGCACCTGGTATGTGATATTAATATTAAGCTGTTTCTTTTCTCAGTAATAGCACTTTTTAGCATTGGTAAGAAATTTAATGCATTTTAAATGAAAAATAAATTTGACTTGCCTCATTAAATTTGATAAGCCCACTCCATTTCGTGCTTTGAATTCCAACTTAACTTATTTACCAAGGCTATAGTACATTTTTTTTTCAATATCAGTGCCCTGTGCACGTCTTGTTAATTGTAGATGATCTATATTTGAAAATTAATCTTTTTTTAATGGTTGTTACGAGATAAACTGATGGCCTCTGTGCTTTGAAAAGTTCATGATAATGTCAAGCAAAGCCAAATCAATTAGATAGCAGTAGGGGGCAGAAAACTCACTCAAGTTCAAGCTTGCTTTCTTTTCTTTCCCACCTAATACTTTCTCTCTTAAGAAGTACAACCTCTGACTGTACTTTCAAGAAGACATAGGCCGTAAAATTCCTACACAAAACAAAGTCGTGTTCTTTAGTTACCGGTTCCTATATCAACCTATGACAGCTGAGAACAAATAAACAAACAGGAAAGGCCTGTTATTCAATCTCTTTTCCACGCCATCCCTCTTGACAAGTGATGTGAACAATATTTCTCATTAACATTCTATGAATAGACAAACAGCTCTGCTGCTCTTGACACATCTGTCCTTCAGGTTCAATCAGGAATCAGATTTTTTCAGGTTTTTTTTTTTTTTTTTAGAAGACTATATACATGGATTTATTTATTCATTGTTAAGATTAATACTGAAATTGATTAGCTGTTCTGCAGGTGGTCCACAAATGTTTCCTCTAATTCTGGTTCATCTGTTCATCACTTGCCAGTGCAATCTCTCATTTTTCAACCTGCAATTCATTTTTGTTCAACTGCCAACTTAGATTTTGAGATAAGCTGGAGGGCACGTAGAAAGTTGTGAATTTGCAAAACCTAGACTTTTTAATTGTACGTTCTGTGGCTGCAAGTTAATAAATATGGTATTGAAGCTCGTTTGCAGCTGTATAGTAAAAAACGAAATAGTACTGCATCAATGATGATTCCTTCGAGAACAGTGCAAATGTTTTTGGCGATTGTTGGATTCATTTCAAATGTAGAATTTAAAGAGTAAACCATCAGCAAAAAACTAACAAAAAAACAAAGAATTACCTCAAAACTCACATCTTTCTCAGCAAGCACTTTTATTTTGTAGCATGGTTAATTTCCTTACTCAATGGTTATATATATACCATACACAAAGTCTCGAATGAGAGGAGAACAGGGCGTAGGGAGAGGAAATCACTTTCACAGTTTTTACTTCATTGAGCTCTCAAATCAGAGTTTATCAACTCCGGCAATCTATCCACTGGAACTTCAGAACACTAAATTGAATTCTAAATTGTTTAGTCAAAGCAACTGACTTTGTGATTGGTTACCATAGCTGATAGAGAGAGAGAGAGAGAGAGAGAGAGAGAGAGAGAGAGAGAGTATACATATGAAACTTAAAGGCATAATACATTGAGGTGAGCCTTGCATGTTCCCCAGTAGGAATCAGCATGGAGTTCATCTAGAGGTGCAATAAATTGCTTTGAAATTCTGCCACTCACTTTCATTGCTGTTATTGATCTTTCCTAAAATGGCGTTAGTAAATTAGCTTTTGAGTTAAAACTGAAGTGACAGGAGACAAACCAAAAGCTTAAATAGTTATTTGCAATTTCTCAAGCATGATAGATACCTTACACATTCCATGGGGTATGTTGAGTCTTTTGGGGATCGAAAGTCAGACATGGAATTTAATAGATTCTTTGAATCTAGCAAGGTTTTAATGGCACAGTCTCTCAGCAAAAAGAGGGTTATGGTACCTTGTGATTTCGTAATGCATAATACTTCTAAAAACCTAGGAATAAGCTAACATTAGTCCTTTCTGTGTATGTTACAGATGTCACATTTAAATGTCATGTTTTATTTAAAGTCCATGCAGTATATAACAGTGTTATAGTTTTATCAAATTCACATCCTATTAGGGCTTAACATCAACACCCGCCAACCTACCAAGTGTGGGTGGATTTCAGCAGTGATGGTTAACTCAGTCACTATTGCTATCCACTTTGGCAGGTTGAATTTTATATTAAAAGAGCTTTATCATTAAAGCTTGTCTGGGAAAAGTAGATTATTTTGTAGGGGCAAGTAAAAAAGAGACTTTTACTTGCTTGACGAGACAAACAAACATCTAAAACATCTAATTAGGGAATCTGGAAAAAAAAAACTAACTGAAAATCAGTTTGACTGCAAATTTGATATCAATTTTATGCAAGAGTTCAAACAAGCAGTTAATTTTAAGTGTCTTATTTTAAACACATTCAAGTTTAAGAAAAATAGTTCAAAAAACAGATCAAAGAGTTAGTCCCACATGTCTGAGCAACACAGTGTTTTGATCCAATAACCCATTCATAAAGACAGGAATTCGTTCACCCATCTGAACGAATCGTTTGAATGAATGACTCAATGACTCACTAAATAAGAGAGTCACTTGCTGCCACCCACTGTTGTTTTACTATATTTAAAAATATTTCATATATGTATATTTAAAAAAGTAAATTTTGCAGCATAAATGCGTTCACAGCATGCTACATTTAAGCTTAATTACGTTTATCTGTGTAAAAATGCATCTAAATACCACTTCATCTGCTTCTATTTATTCTGCAGTGGAAAAATTCGACTGGTAACGGTCATATAATGTCTCAATATATTAATTGTAATTTTTAATACAATTTTATTATGTGACATTGGAAATTATGCATATATTCAATAAGTTTAGTAACCTAGAAGTCAATTTTAGTCATGCAGTTGTGAAATTCAATAATATAAAATGCAATTCCCAGTAACAAAGACTTCCCTTTAGCCACAGTGGTCGGTAAGTAAAAAAAAAGAAAGAAAAAGAAATAAATAAAACAAAAATGTCATATTTTTTACACTCTCATATCTAAGGGTTTCGTTCTGTGAAACTAGACTCTCAAACCACGCTGATTGTTTATAAGAGGCAAAATCAGCAAGAAAAGGGAAAAAGTGAGTGGGCCTGAATATTCTTGACTCAACTGGAAGTTAATTAAGCATGCTCCAGCATTCCATCAGTCTCCCTGCCCCCTGTCTGTCATTCACGCGTGGGCCCTTCTAAACAGTCATTACCGTGGCATATCGATCCAAGCTGTGACAAGGTAGCCATCCAAAATGGAGGAGCATAAAGGAAAGAGGACTATAGGGTATGGTAAAGGAATTTAAGAATGGTCAAGGATGTTCACTGGGCAAATGTACAGAAATTAAGAAAAGTTACTAAACTACTAAAAGTTTTTTTTTTTCCTTTTGAAGAATACAAATTCTACACACCTATTCTTTCTCACTCCAGCAAACTCACACTCTTTCCCTATTCTTCTCCCCGTCTTTCTGCACTTCTCCTTCTCTAAACACGAATTAAGATTCAGGTAAATACCTCTGCATCCAATTCAGCTGATTGCCTTTGCTCCCTCAGTGGCAAGACCTTAATAGATGAATATGAAATCTTCTGAGCCAATATATATGCTGAACAGTTAAGTGGAGAGGAACACTCATCTGTGCCGCCCTGCCTGGGTAATGAATATAGCCCAGAGAAACTTCTTTCTTCTTGTTCCCCCTCTGTGTTCCTTCTCCTGTTTTCCTCCTTACCGATACTGTGTCGACAACTTTTACAGAGTTAAAAAAAGTTCATTTTTCGTTCTTGCTGGTGCTCGGTCTTCACGTAAATGGATGACTAATTCCTTCAGTGTAGTGCTAGAAAGAACAATGAGGAATGAGACATTTTGTCTTCTGAACATGGCAGTTAATAGACAAGGGCCACAACACAACGTTGATCATTAGCGAACATGAGCGTGTTGGAAAAATCCAGACTGCATCATTCGTCTGAAGAGAGTGGAAAGGAAAAAGGGAACTCGGTGGAATACAGTGAAACTCTTAGCTAAGGCTTGATTAAGGCCTCTCGAGTTCTCTTTTGGAGACACTTAATTCTGATTTGAAAATGCATTGTTTACTTCATATTTTATATTTTTCATGACGTAAACATGGGTTATATTTGTAATGTATTTAAGTCCAAATTTTTGTATTCTCATAATAATGATATTTTTCTTTCATAATCATGGTATTTCATTTCATAATTTTGACTTATCATCTTAAGGTTTTACGTCATATATAATTAAACTGGGTGTAGTATAGTTTTTGACAGGTTTCTTCAGGTTTGACGTCAGTCATATCAAATGCAATTAGTTCTGAATTACAAATACCTGTAGAAATCAACTACGATGTATCACAGAAACGTAATAGAATTGCTGTTATATTTCTGTGTTTTTCGTCATGCAAACATGATAATATCCAAAGATTGTCGAGGCTTTGATGGAATCCTCCACGCTGAGGTGAGAATGTCACAAGAGCAATGAGGTGAAGGATAAAAGAGTGATATTTCCCTTACGAGACTGTCCTGGATTAAGATATTTTCCTTTTATGTTTATTTCACAAAATGTTCAACACAGACAGGAAGCTTTTGAAGAAAAACTATTTTTGTGAAATCGTGTTTTAAGTTTGACATCACAGAAAACGACGGAGTGCTTTGCTTTAGTGCTAATAACATTATACAGGAACGTACGGTATATTGCATACGTGCTTTTCTCGTGCTGCTTGAGAATCCTTTATTTATAAAAGCTAAATAAATAATTCTTTGTTTATGTAAAAAATGGTCTAAAATTAGTTATTCGGCTGTAGGTGTTTAATTACACAATCGCATCTAGATTTTATTTAGATCTTGTTGCCATGTTGGCCACTGTTGCCTTTGTACTAAGTTCTGACAGAATGGTGAGGATGAATGTTTCAGTCGGTAATTCTTATGGCTTCATCATTTTCTCTCTCTTGTTTTGTTTCTCTTTCGCTCTGTCTTTATCTCATACAAACAGGCATACACTCGCTTACTCAGCATCCAAAAACAAGAGGCTCCCAATTACAAGTTAATAACATACTTCATTATTTCTGAGCGGCTCTGTGCAACATGTCCAATTGGCAACAGCTTTCAGGGACCTTCTGATGAAAAATCTCCACATCAACTGTAAGATTTTATTAGCTTCTTTAGAACTGGATAATTAGTTAAGTAATTAAATGATAACGTAACAATTGATTTGACTTATTGCTGGCTTTTGTACTTTCTCGAGACTTTTAATAGCATCTCTATCTAACCAATGTAGAATATTACCCTCATAAGCTGTTTCGCAATCAGTGTTATCCAGAGTCCCAGTATATGCATCATTCGGAACTAAGATTTAAATATTATTCCGGTCCAAATATTAAACCGCCACTTCATAATCCGGTTTATTAACTGTAAGAATCCGCGTGTAATAGGCAGACTCGGTATTTTTCAGCTGAATGACTAAACAGGAAAGTAACTTCAGTGTAAGATAGATCCTGTCATGATTCTTGAAATCTTATCAAGACAAGCTGTCAGGGAGAAATGGAAAATAATTCACACTGAAGAGTTGGGCTATTGAAATCCCCCCTCATTCTCTCTACTAGCGGTATGAAGTCGGGCTCCGTGTCCCCTTGGAAAGGCATTTCCATGGTTACTGATGTAATCTGCAATCTGCTGCTGGCTAAGTGGACAGAGAGGAGGCAGCGTGATGAATGATGAGGACTAAACGTTGACATGTAAAAGCGAACGCTTATCGCGCATTCAAAAACTACACAACACAACCAGCATGTATAAGTGAATGAGTCTAGCACATTTTTCTTGCAGTTACAATGAAGACTGACACAAAAAGAACCATAAACACCCATAGGGCTTATGCACACTATATTCACATACTGTATGCAGAGCTTTGTGTCGAGAAAGAACTGGGAGTGGAGTGGTTATTCACTGAGGGAATTACTAAATCAGTTTGATTTGTTCAATGCTTTCGTTTCAGATCAGATTTTTATTTATTTATTTATTGTTTTTTGACATCCCCACTTCATTCATTTTCTTTAAAAGGGACATACATTTTCGCAAAAGTACAAGTAATGATAATAACATCGCGTAGAATCGGAACAACATTGGGGCGAGTGAATAACGGCAGATTTTTCATTTTGGGGTGAACTGTTCCATTAAATAACGCTTAACGGTACTTTTCTCCCCTGCGCAGATTACTCATTAGCAGCAAAAAACAAACAAGATTTTAATATTCAGACGGACCTGGCCTGACCCTGAGAAATACTTTCCGTAAAAATAAATCAGTTCAATTTGAATTCCTTAAAGGGAAATTTCAATTCACTTTTTTTCCTTTTCAGTGCCGCCGGGACACTTAATGGCTCCTCTCAGCGATTTGTCAAATTCAAAACATTAGTCCTCATTCACAGCCAGAGCTAAGCTGAAATCTAATTCCTCTTAATGGCTGGCTGTGCATGCACTACACTGTTAGCAGGGAAGAGGCCCAACAAAACAGAGTAAATGTGCTCATCGCTCTTCCTGACTGTGTTGATTAGATTAAAAGCTGTAAGGCTCCCCGATTGCCTCTGATCCTGGACCAGCATTCACATCTAAAGTACTAACCTTCCTTCTTTCGAGGCGGGATGCAAAACCAATCCGAGATCAGTGTGAAAGGGCGAGTTAATTCCAGGTTAAGTATTGTCCCTGCTGGCGTTAGTGGTGGATATGACCTAGTTGGACACGGAGAGAATGGTGATACGCAGTGATACGGAGTTCACTCTTAGCAGCTGGGCAGCCAGCTGTGATTTTCTAATATGCTCATTTTTCTAAATGGTTTGCTTCCCATCACCAGCTCATTTGACTAATGTAAGTCAATTACATGGACACGAACAGCCAGTGCCATCAAGGATACAGCAAATGACAGCCTTTTTTTGGGTGGGGGAAAGGAGAAATGTAATAATATAATTTGAAGTTGCCTGAATTTGTAACAGATGTAGCACCATCTTGCTTCCTAAGCCATATTTGCCATGGAGTGCTTCCAGCTTGTTATAGCGGGCTGATGGTGGACATGTGTGCGCCGCTTAAGCGCTATTAGATGATTGTTATTGGATGTTATTGGACAGATTATCTATAGGAATAGTACAATAGGCTGGAGTTGAGCAGCAATACGTTAGCAGATAGTGTGACGCCACCAACAGTTTGATATAATAATTTTAAAGGCACAGTCACCTAGTTCTCAATACATCTTAATTAGGAACCATTTCTCAGTAACCAGTGGGACTGATAGTGGTATAAAATTATAGCCCCCTTGCAGTCACCAAGCTTATCCCTCGAATCTCATCTTTGGTAATCAAAATGACATATTTAAACATTTTTTTATGTGTTAAACGAATTTCCTAATGCCTTAAAATGGCTTGAATATAACTCATTTAGTATAGCTATGAATATGCAAACTATTTGCAGCCTCCAATCAATCAAGCAGCTTGGATCTGCTCCACTTTCACTCAGTAACATAAACACTCCACAGTGCAAGTGACAATATTGGATTAATTCAGCCTATATGTTTGAACCGGAAACCAGTTTTAGAGAGGAAGAGTGAATTATACAGGTTTGCACCATTTCAGTATGGTAATACATTAAATATATCGCTCTCTGCAACGTCATGGTAGCTAATAGCACTTGATATCATTAGCATTTGCATTGACTTTGCTCTCAAACATCTATTCATTAATGTGTTGAAAATGTTACATTAACTATGTTCCCATGATATGCTAATGATATTAAAAAACCCCACCAGCAGGTAAGAAAAGAGTTGGTTCAAATCACAAGGAGAAAATGTTCAGCACTGATGCTGATTGATGTATTTGCACATGGTTTGTATTTAAGCATATTAAAAGTGCCAGATGGATATGTAAACAATATTAAAAACTTGATTTTCACCACAGGGGGTCTTACATTAATAGACATCGCAATTAGTTGGACTGATGCATCGACAGTATGTGTGAACGCAGTTGACAGTCCTTGCTATGTAGGACAAAAGGACGTAGAGAGATTATTTTGTTGTCCTATCAGAGAGATTATTTTTGCCCCCTTTCACCAAGGGGATGAAAAGACAGCAATGATTTATAGGGAATCTGAGGGATGACACATGCCGAGCAAGGCAACTTTTTTAGTGGCCCAGAAGATGCAACTGAAATTGGGTTACTCACAAAATGCAAAGGGCTTCGTTTCAGCCTTACAAACTCAATCAGTCATCCTATCCCTGGAGGTCATTTTAATAACGCCACATGACAGGGATCTCTTGCCAAACAAAATGCAATCTCTATACCTAGTCTTTTGGGAATTTCGCAAAACAGCATCCTTAGAATAGTTGGACTGTAATCTCTGGCAAAATACAGAGTGGAAAAAAGTGATTGGATTTAAAATGGCAGGCCATCTGTGTAATGTTTTATTACAGGATATCAGTGATTAGATAGATAATATAGAAGATATAGTTGTGGTCCAATGACCTGGTGTGGACTTCTGGAATTAGGAATCCTCTGTGACATTTATATATATATATGTGTGTGTGTGTGTGTGTGTGTGTGTGTGTGTATGTGTATCATTTATTTGTTTTTGTAATTTAATTATTGTCACACCCGCTTCACGTAACACCAGTCCCAGTTCCCAGGATCAAGCACCGCCCACACAATCTCCTACTCAATGCACCCGTGAACCTTCACCTGAGTTCTAATCACGATCACCTGCACCGCAATCACCACACCCTATATCTACTCACCTCTGCCATTCCCCTCGGATGGAATTGAAGTTACATGTTATTGTAATGTCGGGGTTGAACTGTTTTATTGTTATTTTAATTTAAAGCAAATGTATGTCTCATTTTATGTGATATTTTCTTTTTTGTTCTAAAGAGATGAAACTTCATCAGCTAATGTTGCAGCACAACTTAAACTATTACTAACTATTTGATTTCATATTTTTGTTTATATATCTTTGTACTGTTTTTCCCCATCCAACCGGTCAAGGAAATACATTGAAAAGATGTTAAATCAATATCTATAACTATCGTCAAATCTTTTATCCACATTGACATTTATTTGTATATATTTTCAATTATATATAACATTTAACATGCATTTCAACAGTTTAAGTCACATTCATATTGTTTGCAAACCAGTATTGAAAGAATAAAATGCAGAAGCTCTACAGAATTTTTCATAACTGTGCATGAAAATATCTCCATACTGTTGTTCTTAAACATTTAAATCTGCTTTGCTCTGCTTTTCTTTTCTTCATGTTGCAAGATAACAAATCATTAAATTGTATCTCCTACCTTACAGATACTTGTTGATTATTCTTCATCCTGTTCTAGGCTTTGCATATGCAGTAATAGTATACCTCCCTGTTTGCATAAAGACACGGCCATTAGTTTAGTGCTATTCAACTATTTCAAAGAACGCAAAGGCAAAAGTTTACTTTTATTGCCAGAGAATAACTATGCGTAATTGGGATGTGAGATGTCGGTTGCTGTACAAGGAGCTCTACAATGCAAACAATGCAAAATCCCATGTAAGCGAGCAAACTCATATTGACATCGTGTTGGATGCTGAACAAGGTGTTTAGACCACTGTCGATATTTCAATGGAAATGTCAGAGGGAAAGTCGGGCGGACGATGAGAGATTCACAACTACTACGCTACCCTCGTTTTCACGCGGCGATGCGGTGTTAGCACTTTGCCGCTGTTTAACTTTTCACACTCTGCTAACATATGCTCGCATCACAATATAAAACTAACAAGACTTGATTGAACATCATTAATATTGATATTTCCCCTTTTATTTGAAGAGCCATGAATTATTGACCCGAATCCCTGTTAGGAATGTCGTTAGCTGGTGAAAGGGTCATAATGAATACTCGGTCTGGGAGGCTTTGATCTCAGGTCCGCAGGGAGCATGCTTGTTTGTGTGAAGACATTTATTCAGTATGTGATTTGTGTCATGGGTCTATGAACAAGCTCATAGTCTTGCTCTACATAAACCAAATTTGGGGTCAGCGTGTGTGTGTGTGTTTTTTTTGTTTGTTTTACTTTTTGAAAGTATTTAGCAAGGACACATTCAATTATTTAAAGTGACAGTACATACATTTTTACATTTAAACTTACTATTCTTAATATTAAACTCTTAATTTACAATTCATAAAGAAGTATCACAGTTTCAACTAAATTTTTTTTTACATCAATAATATATATATATATATATATATATATATATATATATATATATATATAATTTTTTTTTTTTTTTTTTATTTTGCAGCAAATACGCACATTTATGACTACGCACATTTAGGATCATGTCATTCATCGTATCATTGGCTCTTATAAGAGACCTCTTTCAAAAACATAAGAAACAGCCCAAAATATTTTCATTGGTTTTTATTTTATTTATTTATTTTTTTAATATATATTTTTGAATAGCTGTCAGTATTTCGTTTGATATCTTACAGCTATAGACATTTTATATTAAAAACATGAACTGTCAATAACCATTTCTGATTGATTGCTGCATTTAGCACAGGGACAATTTACAGTTTCTTTCGCTTCTCTCTCACTTGTCTCACAGCCTTCCAGACCAGTGTATGTGAGTGGTGTTGGGGTGAAAGCAGAGTCGTGTGATTTTGCTTTGAGCAAGGTGCAGGTTTTAGTGTTAGTGCTTACTTTAGCTCCAAGATCGCTCAGAGCAAGTGAGGAGCAGGAAATGGAAAACTCTGAGTGGAGCTGGAAAAGCCAGGGTGATTACAGAATGCTCTGAGCGCTGAGGGAAAAATTGCTGTCACCCCACTCCACAAACAACTCTGCCTGTTTGTTGCTTGGTGACATACAAAACTTGATGTTTAGTCTTCTCACATTAGTAGAGAAAGAAATATGTAAAATGAATGCAAGCAGATGACACTACACACACACATATATATATATATATATTTTTTTTTCTAAATTTATTATTTAATTAGATTTTTTTACCCTACATTTACATATACAATTACATTACAAAAACTGAAATTCCAAAACAAAACAAAAATAAAATAAATAAATCAACGATTTATTTCCTAAGGATTGTATGTATTATTATTTTTCTTATTATTTGTGTATACTGTATTCTGAGGAGATGTGAAACATTGGTTAGGTGACACTTCATGCCAATTAAGGCTGCTGTGTTGCTGAGGCTTTTTTGTACATAAACCATTGAAACTCGTGTTTTATTTGCGTCGTTGCCCTTGTGGGTGAGACTAAATAAACAACAGCAAACAGTGTTACGTTCATTTCATTTATGTAAATGTATGTAGAAAGCAGTATAACGTTGTTCTACAGCATCACGATTGTGATTGCGATATTAAACGCATAATAAAAAAACTGATTCACCATATCACTAATTTTTCAGTTTGGGAGAGCAAAATAGTGCATATTTAAATTGAAAAAAAAAAACTTAAATTGAAATTAACTCTGATATGCAGAAATCAGGTTTGCTATCATTTAAATTTAGTACTATAAAAATGTATTTTGTCTACTAAAACTAACTGCAGTTAGTTTTAGTTCTAAATTAAGCTAGTTGAGTTATTATAGAACTAGTAGATTGTCTAAAGTAGATTAATAAATATAACCAATTATCCATCACCATCTTGTATATACTAAACTGGTTTCCCAAAATTCTTCTATTTTTTTAGTAAGGCACATTGCTCTTAAAAGGGGCACCTTCTCTTCCATTACCCAATTTATTAACTGTTCGCATATAAAATGATGCCCAATTTTCCTCTTTAGACAGGTTTTTTTCAATGCATCTGTTTATGGAAGTCAGGCAAGGACATATATCGTTCTCCAGCTCCTCTCAGAGGATCAGTCAGCACCGTATGAACGAGGTCAGATGTTATTATCATGGCTGCAGCGGCGGTGCCATGCATTTTTTAATGACACAGAGGAAAATAATTAAGACACGGAATTCTGTTTTTCTGAAAGCCTCACCTGAGGCGCACGACAAATGGAGGGCATTAGGATGCGGCCAAGTGCGCTACAGGGCTGCTGAGGGATACAATCAGGGGCATGTTAAGAGCTTAAATGAGAGCAGGCTCGTCCATCAAGCGGGAAACAAGATGCAGCATGCTGACAGCTGCAGGAGATTGCATTGATTTTCAGTTCACCACTTCCCGCTTCACATCTTTAATGTACACAAAAAGGTGA